>NC_053164.1:157430463-157597963 GCF_016835505.1 Polypterus senegalus | reverse complement strand
ATATATATATATATATATATATATATAGTTGCTCTTTGTAGCGGAGAAGTAATGTGTTAAAGAAGTTATGAAAAAGAAAAGGGAACATTTTAAAAATAATGTAACATGATTGTCAATATACAGTAATTGTTTTGTGAGTGGTATGAGTGTTGCTGTCATCAAGGATTTGATTATCATTATTTCTTTCAATCAGGTTCGTATTTGTAGGATGTGTTGTGTTCAAGTTACATTCCGCGTGTTTGTCAATCGTTGTAAAGATAACAGGTTTCATTCATCAATTTGTTTCTTACTGCATCAATAAACAGCTTGTCTTCCTCTTTATCTGAGACGTGACACACTGCAAGCACGGGTTATTTTTTTATATTGCCTTCCTTTAGTGGGACATTGACTTTATCTACCGTGTGCTTTGTTTCTGCAATAGTTGCACTTATGAATATGCTTGTATGTGTCAGACGCTTCATATTTTTTTGCTTTTTTTTTTTTGTCTAAATTCCATTACTTAAGACAAACACTATTTCGCTTGTCCCCTTTTTCATTTTGCTGCCTTCTCAATTGTGTAATTCTTCTGTAGTTTTTTGTTCAGCACTCTTTGGAACTGTTGCTTTTTGTCTGTGCACTGCATCAGTTAACGTGAGGCGCTCGGTGTACATGGATCGAAGGTTCCCAGCTGTGCTGGTGCCATCTCGTGCGATGTCCACTGCTGTATTTCATGTTAGCTAAGACCCGGCACTTAAAAGTTTCTCTCGCAGTTTCGCTGAGTTTGTGCCAAACACCACCCTGACCATCTCATCTTCGTCTGCATAAGCACAGTCCTTCATCCGTGAATATTTAGCGGCAGTGTTTTTATTGGATTGCCGCTGACGACGGTCTTATATGGGCAGGCACTAAACTACGTTGCCATCGAGCAGAAGTCTATTATAGTATATGGATGAAAAAATAGGTTCCAGTTATGACCATTACACGTAGAATTTTGAAATGAAACCTGCCCAACTTTTGTAAGTAAGCTGTAAGGAATGAGCCTGCCAAATTTCAGCCTTCTACCTACACGGGAAGTTGGAGAATTAGTGATGAGTGAGTGAGTGAGTGAGTGAGGGCTTTGCCTTTTATTAGTATAGATGTATGTATATGTATATATATATATATATATATGTATATATATATATATATATGTATGTATATGTATATGTATGTATGTATATATATATATATATATATGTATGTATGTATATATATATATATATATGTATATATATGTATATGTATGTATATATATATGTATATGTATATATATGTACACTGTGAGCGGGAAAAAAACACACCAAAATGTTTTTCATCACATCTTCAACAATAATCGGCTGATTTACTTAATGTTTGATACAAAGTGTATGTAATATGTTGTTTATAAATAAGTAAGATTTTATACTGCTTTGACCAGGCTTTGACACAAGTTTATACAATGTTCCAAATTTTATCAAAATCGGCCGACTATTGTTGAAGATGTGATGAAAAACATTTTGGTGTGTTTTTTTTCCACTCACAGTGTATATATGTATATATATGTGTATATGTAAATGTGTATATATGTGTATGTGTGTATATATATGTATGTGTATATGTAGATATGTGTGTATATGTATATATGTAGATATGTATGTATATGTATATATGTATATGTGTGTATGTGTATGTATATAGATATGTATATATATGTGGATGTGTGTATGTGTATATATATATGTGTGTGTGTGTATATATATATATATATACAGTGGTGTGAAAAACTATTTGCCCCCTTCCTGATTTCTTATTCTTTTGCATGTTTGTCACACAAAATGTTTCTGATCATCAAACACATTTAACCATTAGTCAAATATAACACAAGTAAACAAAAAATGCAGTTTTTAAATGATGGTTTTTATTACTTAGGGAGAAAAAAAATCCAAACCTACATGGTCCTGTGTGAAAAAGTTATTGCCCCCTGAAGCTAATAACTGGTTGGGCCACCCTTAGCAGCAATAACTGCAATCAAGCGTTTGCAATAACTTGCAATGAGTCTTTTACAGCGCTCTGGAGGAATTTTGGCCCACTCATCTTTGCAGAATTGTTGTAATTCAGCTTTATTTGAGAGTTTTCTAGCATGAACCGTCTTTTTAAGGTCATGCCATAGCATCTCAGTTGGATTCAGGTCAGGACTTTGACTAGGCCACTCCAAAGTCTTCATTTTGTTTTTATTCAGTCATTCAGAGGTGGATTTGCTGGTGTGTTTTGGGTCATTGTCCTGTTGCAGCACCCAAGATCGCTTCAGCTTGAGTTGACGAACAGATGGCCGGACATTCTCCTTCAGGATTTTTTGGTAGACAGTAGAATTCATGGTTCCATCTATCACAGCAAGCCTTCCAGGTCCTGAAGCAGCAAAACAACCCCAGACCATCACACTACCACCACCATATTTTACTGTTGGTATGATGTTCTTTTTCTGAAATGCTGTGTTCCTTTTACGCCAGATGTAACGGGACATTTGCCTTCCAAAAAGTTCAACTTTTGTCTCATCAGTCCACAAGGTATTTTCCCAAAAGTCTTGGTAATCAAAATTAGAAAAATTGAGACAATCCTAATGTTCTTTTTGCTTAACAGCGGTTTGCGTCTTGGAAATCTGCCATGCAGGCCATTTTTGCCCAGTCTGTTTCTTATGGTGGAGTCGTGAACACTGACCTTAATTGAGGCAAGTGAGGCCTGCAGTTCTTTAGACGTTGTCCTGGGGTCTTTTGTGACCTCTCGGATGAGTCGTCTCTGCGCTCTTGGGGTAATTTTGGTCGGTCGGCCACTCCTGGGAAGGTTCACCACTGTTCCATGTTTTTGCCATTTGTGGGTAATGGCTCTCACTGTGGTTCGCTGAAGTCCCAAAGCTTTAGAAATGGCTTTATAACCTTTACCAGGCTGATAGATCTCAATTACTTCTGTTCTCATTTGCTACTGAATTTCTTTGGATCTTGGCATGATGTGTAGCTTTTGACGTTCTTTTGGTCTACTTCTCTGTGTCAGGCAGCTCCTATTTAAGTGATTTCTTGATTGAAACAGGTGTGGCAGTAATCAGGCTTAGGGGTGGCTACGGAAATTGAACTCAGGTGTGATACACCACAGTTAGGTTATTTTTAACAAGGGGCAATTACTTTTTCACACAGGGCCATGTAGGTTTGGATTTTTTCTCCCTAAATAATAAAACCATCATTTAAAAACTGCATTTTGTGTTTACTTGTGTTATATTTGACTAATGGTTAAATGTGTTTGATGATCAGAAACATTTTGTGTGACAAACATGCAAAAGAATAAGAAATCAGGAAGGGGGCAAATAGTTTTTCACACCATGTATGTATATATATATATATATATATATATATATATATATATATAGGACAGCAACACTCATAACAGTGACAAAGTTACATTGACTATCATGTTACATTATTTTCAAAATGTTTCCTTTTCTTTTTCATTACTTCTTTAACACACTACTTCTCCGCTGCGAAGCACGGTTATTTTGCTAGTATTTTAATAAATGTGTATATATCCGTGTAATGTTATTATATGTACTACTGACCACAGAACATATTGTCATACACTATGTACATATCACCGGAATCTAAATATATAAATTTTTTTTTGCGTATGACCAGAAACAGCATATCTTGACAAATGCCACAAACTATGAATAGTGTCTTCATACCATGTATGTCCCTGGGGATATGCCATTTGACTTCAAAAGGCTACAATTTCCGGTCTGCCTTGCATTTGCAATTACAATAAATAGAGCACAATTTAGAAAATCCATGCTTCTCCCATGGTCAGTTATATGTAGCCTGTTCTCGGGTGGGTACACCAAAAAATGTATACATGTATGCACCTAATCGGCAAACAAAAAATGTAGTTTACCCAAAAGCATTGCAGTAGTTCTCAATGTATCTTTACTTCCTAAATGTTAATGTTTTACTGTTTAATAATTTATATGCTTCTTATATGTTGTTCAATTTTTTTTATCAAAATGTTTCACTGTTTAATAATTTATATTTATATGCAATGTGCTTCTTAAATATTACTTCATATTTTCATATGATAATGATGTTAATAATGTTATTTATATTGATTTCTATGTTATTGTAAATGGTCTTTATTGGTTGAAAAATAAAATTGGTAATTAACAAACTTATTTTATAAATACTGCATTTTATTTTTTTCCCTTGCACTCAGTGAGCAAAGCCACTGGGTAATCAGCTAGTATATATATATATATATATATATATATATATATATATATATATATATATATATATATATATATATATATATATATATATATATATACAATCTCTCTCTCAATGTTGACAAGACAAAAGAGATAATCGTAGGCTTCAGAAAATCACGTCCTGCCTACATCCCACTACATCAACAGTTTAGATGTGGAGATTGTTAGGAGTACCAAGTTCCTCAGTGTGCACATAACTGAAGAACTTACATGGACACATAACACCTCATCACTAATCAAGAAAGCCCAGCAGAGACTACACTTCCTGAGGCAGCTGAATCAAGCACGTCTTCCACCTTCCATCCTCACTATGTTCTACAGAGGCACCATGGAGAGTGTCCTGACCAGCTGCATCACTGTCTGGTATGGAAACTGCAACATATCTGACTGCAAGCGCCTGCAAAGGATAGTGAAGACAGCAGAGCACATTATTGGGGTGCCTCTCCCTTCACTACAGGACATATTTTACAAACGCAGTGTCCGCAAGGCCTACAGCATTGTGCAGGACCCCTTACACCCCTCACATGGACTTTTCACACTTCTGCCATCCAAGAGAAGATATTGCAGCATCAAAGCCAAATCTGCCAGGCTAAAGGAGAGTTTTTACCCCCAAGCTGTTAGACTCCTTAACACCAGGCTGCCCCCTGGGATCTTCCACACGACCTCAACCACCTTTAAAAACAGAACTTTTATACATGAAAACCACTGTCCTGCAAAGATGAGTGTGCATGTAGAAAAGAACTGAAAATCTCATACTGACCTTTAAGTATTTTGACACTCCTAATATCCTTCTGCTGTGAAACATTCTGACGTCTCATTGTTATACATGTCTTAAACAACTATTATCATACACTGACAATCTCTGTATTATCTATATCTATTATTTATTATTTATTTATTATATTACATATCTTACACATCAATATTGCTGCTTCTTCTTTGTCCTATCTTTGCACAATGTCTTGTCTTGTTTGCATTTTGATTTTTAATTTCTAATTTTAAAATTTTGAAATTTTAATTCTATTTTTAATTTATTATTTGCACATCATGTTGTTACACTGTGGACCCTGAGCTTCACAATTTCGTCCATCTGTATACTTGTATATGGTTGTGATGACAATAAAGTTCACTTTGACTTTGATATATTTACTTATATATATATATATATATACAGTGTATAGTGACAAATGTACAAATGTAGAGGTCGTAGCAGCCACTCAATCTGACAAGACAGACGCAGAAGGCACTTATAAAAACACAAATGTTTTTTTTATTTTTCTTCACCTTGTGGGAAATGCCTTCCTCATTTCCCACAGGCACAGCACAGTCCCAGTAAGCACAAACACAATACTTTTCCTTCTCCTTCTCTTTTCTTCTCCACTCCTCCTTGGCAAGGTTTGTCTACCTCCTCCCAACTCTGGCTTTCTAAGTAGTGTCTGCTGGCTTTTTCATAATGCCCCCAGAAGTGCACCAGGTGCTTGATGATGTATTTCTGGCAGCACTTTTGGGTGTGGCGGAAGAACCACCCATAAGGGCTCAGCGGTTGCTGAAGCATCCCCTGGTGGCATCCACAGATCCCAAAAGGACTATATCAAACTCCATCCCCCATGGAGTCCTGCAGGAGTCCTAGGCACCGCTGCAACCTGGGGGAGGGGGGCCTGCTATCTAGCATTCTGGCCACACTTGCTCCAAGTTCCAGCTTAGAGGCGTCCCAGCTGAGCAAAAACCCCAGCCATTCATGACAATATATATAAGTAATATCTAAGTAATTGACCTAGTCTTCAGTTTTAACGTTTGCAGTACTGTACACCATGCAATGCATATGTCTCTTTTATATACAGTTTGAAGTGAGAATTGCCATCTATCCTAATGACAAATGCAATGTATTTGATTGCGGCATCTTATGTAATCTTATGTAACAACAGAGACATAGCAATGTGACAGACACACAGACATGCAGACACATACTTTTATTAAAGTGGATGCTCAGAAAGCCATATTGTTCAAAAAGAAATCAGTAAACTAAAAAATCAAAAGTTTAACACCTACAAATACTTTGGCCTTTTAAAATGAAGTTCTTGGGTGGGTTAGACTAGGGAGGGTGGTGATATTTTTTACAAAAAAAAGAAAAAGTGGTATGAAGAAAAGCAAACAAATAGTTCCCAGTGAACTTACTGATGACTTACCTCTCTTTACATTTACAGTTTCTTCTCCACATCTTAGTTGGTAAAAATAACTAAAATACACATTTATTTTCTGATGGGTGCACTGCACTGTACTGCACAGCTCCTTCAGTCTACTGAATGGGTTACCTTTAAAACAAAGCACTCAGGACAGAAGAAGAGCTGGCCTTTGTGTCACACCAGCTGCTATGAAATTGTTTTATCTGCATCCCTTCTAATATGGCTTTAATTTATATCAGTTTTTTACATACTGTATATCAAACATATCAGAACAGCTATTAATCACAGTTTAATGTCCAGAATGCCATTTTAAAACGTTTTTGAAGTGAAATCTCCATCTCATGCATATAAAATGTTATGGACTGAAAACAAATAAATGTAATCCTTATGTGTTTTGCAACATTCTTTTGCAGTTGTTTCTTGTACAGTTCGCAGTATCTCACAGTTCATCATAATGTTACATAATCTTAATCAAAATAAATATATTCAAACCTCACTGCATAATGTTAAAATTGCATGACATAATCATGCGTTATTGCTGATAGACACGCAGTGAACCATATCAATGGTAAAAGAAATTGCATATTACTATTGCATCATTATTTATTTTTTTATTTAACAGGGCACCTCTAGAAAGTTCCATGAATGCCTCAACAAATCCCCCCACCAGCCCCACCCGACCAAAATGTGGCTGAGAAGTACGTAAGAGTTGTACAGGATATGGATGAGAGAAGTGTGACATTGGTGAGTGTGACGCTATAGCCTCACCGTAATGCTGATACATGATGGTTTAGATGGATATGGGGCAGGACTATCTAAGTTTTAAGTGTGAACCACGGTGAACAATATATCAGCAAGTTTACCACGAGGGGGAAAAAAAAGATTTTTTTTTTCTTTTAAGATTTTTGGTCTTACCCTCAGGTTGTTTAGTTTAGTTTATTTTCTAGATGTTTCACGTGTAACATACTATTTTTACCGACCGGGTTTTTTTTTTTTTATTTAACAAGGGCACAGACGTTAAATTCAGTCACAGGTGCCTAGACAAACGACAGCTATAGGGGGAGTCCAAGTTGCATTAGTTGTATACGTGTGTCGTAATGTTTAAGTTTGTTTATTAGTAACCTCGAGGTTAGGTATAAATGTTTTGTTGTTTATTGTTTTATTATGTATACGTTGTTGTTGGTTATTTTGATTTGTACTTGCAGTGTACGATTTCCCCAGCAGGACTTAAATGGTTTCTCCCTATGATTAGGTAAGCTGATCCTGGCAATGGAAAAGGCTTTATAAGTATTGTTGTGGCCGCAAGAAAGGGGGAAAGAAAGGATTGCTTGTATTATTTTAAGGCTTCCCTGGACTTTTCATGGACTGGAATTGATTTTATATATATATATATATACTGCTCACAGAAATTAAAGGAACACTTTAAAGAAACACATTAGATACATCAGATCTCAATATGAAGTTGGATAGGGTCAGTAAGAACAAGACAGAATACATGTGTGTAAATGAGAGGGAGGTCAGTGGAATGGTGAGGATGCAGGGAGTAGAGTTGGTGAAGGTGGATGAGTTTAAATTATTGGGATCAACAGTACAGAGTAATGGGGATTATGGAAGAGAGGTGAAAGAGAGTGCAGGCAGGGTGGAATGGGTAGAGAACAGTGTCAGGAGTAATTTGTGACAGACGGGTATCAGCAAGAGTGAAAGGGAAGGTCTACAGGACGGTAGTGAGACTAGCTATGTTATATGGGTTGGAGACGGTGGCACTGACCAGAAAGCAGGAGACAGAGCTTGAGGTGGCAGAGTTAAAGATGCTAGGATTTGAACTGGGCATGACAAGGATGAACAGGATTAGAAATTAGTACATTAGAGGGTCATCTCAATTTGGACGGTTGAGAGACAAAGTCAGAGAGGCGAGATTGCATTGGTTTGGACATGTGCAGAGGAGAGATGCTGGGTATATTGGGAGAAGGATGTTAAGGATAGAGTTGCCAGGGAAGAGGAAAAGAGGAAGGCCTAAGTGAAGGTTTATGGATGTGGTGAGAGAGGACATGCAGGTGATGGGTGTAGCAGAACAAGATGCAGAGTACAGAAAGATATGGTAGAAGATGATCTGCTGTGGCGAACCCTAACGGGAGCAGCCGAAAGAAGATTAGGAGGAGGAGTAGGTTAGGAGCAGGGGATGCAGAGAAAACAATTTCATATCAGCTGGCGTGAAACAAAGGTCAGCTCTTCTGTCCTGAGTGCTTTGATTTAAAGGTAATCCATTCAGTAGACTGAAGAAGCTGTGCAGTACAGTGCAGTGCACCCATCAGAAAATAAATGTGTATTTTAATTATTTTTATCAACTAAGAGAAATTACATTTCAGGATGTGCAGAAGAAGCTGCAAATGTAAATAGTGGTAAGTCATCTATAAGTTCAATGGGGACTATTTCTTTGTCTTTCTACATACCACTTTTCTTTTTTTGTAAAAATATCACCCTTTGTAATCTAACCCACCCAAGAACCTCATTTTAAAAGGCCAAAGTATTTGTAGGTGTTAAGCAGCCATCCTCAAAATCTCAAGATTGTATATATGTTACTGAGGTAAATAGAAAGTGCATATCTGGCCAGTGAGCCACCTTTTGTCTGAAATAAGTAATTAAGTAGATTGTAAACAGGGATTTCGTTGCTATCAGTTATGTTGTATTATTAAGTCATTTAGAGGGCAGAATAACTTAAATGACAGAAATTTGATAAAACATTTCTTATCTATACTTTTCTTCTACCTGTCCTTTTGAGTTAATAAAGGGACACTGAGTGTGCAGTGGATGGGAGCATTGGCTGCTGTTGGCCTCAATTACAGGGTATTAGCCAGTAATTTAGAGGGCAGAATGACTTACAGTTAATATACCTTGGATACATATTTTCTTATCTATATTTTTCTTCTCCTTATCCTTGTTGAATTACTAAGTGGGTCACTAACTGGGGCACTGGGTGGGACACCACTACACGTTTACAATGATTCCATGGAAGATATGGAAGAGGTGCAGAGGTTTAAGAATGGTATATAAATGCATATCCAGCCTCTCAGATTTATTAGACAAGCCTTCAAGTTATCCTGAAGACTATTCATTTCCCAGGATTCTGTGATAAGATGCTTGAATGCTTTTTGGATACTTTCACTGCATATTTTATTAATATTGTGTATGTTATTTGAGCTTGTACTCTACAATAATGGTTGTCAAGTTCACTCCTGGAGGCTCATGTATAATTGATGTGTATGCACAAAAATATTGTGTACACCTGTTTCCATGCTCAAATCGCGATGTATAAAAACTAAACTTGGCATAAAGCCACGCACATTTTCACACCAGCTCAATCCCTTGCGTAAACATGTTCTTCACTCGTTTTTGTGAACAGGTGGCACCCAGCGTCAAAGCAGTGCTACTGTACCTGTGTGGTTTCTCTTTATTTTTAAGATTCACGTCCCTGACGCTGCTTTGTCAAATACCTTGAAATTAACCACATTGTTTTTTAGTTTAAGGCATCTGATTGTAATTAACCTGTAACCATTTAATGGTGCACCGAATGGCCAAACTATTCCAAATACCATAGCCACTTTAGTGATGTTACTCTCAGTGCACCACTAAGAGTATTTAAACCCAGTGTATCTGAGTGTGGAATCACAGCTTTACAGCAGCTGATCGGAAAGCTCTACAGCAGATTGTGTCAAGAGCGGGGAGAAATATCAGGATACAGCTTCTAGCACACAGCTTTGGTGCCTTTCCTGTACGGACCTCGTGGTTCAGAAACAATTTCATCCTAAAACCTATAAACGGACTCAATCAATCCATCAAGTGCTCCCGGTAGAACTGTTTGTACTTATAAGTACAATTGTCTCACTGTAAACTTGCATTACAGTTGTAATATTGCACAACCTGAGCCACTTATGCTTTGCAACAGTGTATATTTTTCACTGTTTTTATCCTATTGTTATTATTGTTGTTGTTTGTTATTTTACCATTTTATAGGAAAATAAGTTTATGGATGATTTGCATATTTAATCTCATTTACCATACAATTACAATAAAGGAATGCAATTCAATTCAATAGAAGAGAGCGTGTATTTACAGATGATGACAACTGGCTTTGAAGTCGATTTAGATTTCATGGCGACTTTGATATCTGACCACTTCTTTTTTGTTTCTGACACTGTGCAACTTTCTAAACCTGAATTTTTAAGTTTCTCCGTCACTCTGTCACTCGATCGACTTCTTTTTGTTGTTTATATCACTGCTTAAACCAACAAAAAGTATGTTTTTCTTTGCCTCTACTTGGTATTCACTAAAATTCTTCTTTTTCCCCGTGCTTTAGTGGCTATTTATATTGATTTGCATATTCAAAGAGGTGTAATTCTTGGAGGAGTCCGGGTGGGGCAGCTGGCGCGTGCACAAGTGCTACTTTTCACACTGACTGGGATTTATGGAGTGGAAGAATGTGGAAGTTGGTGTACACACAGATTTATGCATCTGGATTTTTTTGTGTGTACACATATTTCTACTTTTGTCTGTACAGCATGTTTTACTGTAAATTCTACGCACAGCGTTATGCATGTTGCCCCTGGTGGCTCACTGTTGCTGCAGATTTTTGTTCCCACCAACGTCAGCTTTTAATTGGGATCCAACCTTAGCTATTCAAGCTGTTATCTCCAGTTCTGTGGTTTGTTGGCCATCAAAAATATTTGAAAACTGGGTTCTCTATACTTTTATTGAAATATTGCTACATTTTATGTATGTTACAAGAAAATATTTTTATTGTCATCATGATTTTCATTCTGCCTTTCCAGGATTTCTGGTTATTTAATCCTTATTTACTACTAAGCACATCAGTAGGTCAGACACTGAAGTACTAAGAACCTTTCTGCTTTTAGTGTTGTCTGTCCTGTGACTGTTCTGCTCGTTGATAATTTCATTGTCATTCTCAGAATACAATTAAAGGAGGGAATGACACAGAAAAAAAAGTTAAAGCATGGCAAAATACATACGCATATTTCAAAACTTCTTGTAATTGAAAGCCTCAGACTGATCTGACTTTCTAAATGCAGGGTGAGAGAAAGAAAAAAGTCAGGTTACTAAAGAGATCAAGTAGAGGTAAAATTAAATGACATATTGTGAAATCAGTCGGCATGAAAACTGAGTGGCCAAACTTGACAGCCACTGCTTTATAGCACAGTATGAACATAGTTGGTGGTATATTCTTAAATACATAAACTACGAAAGGCGCCTATCAGGCATGTTTGTTATTGTTAAGCCATTATACTAAATGATTACCAAGTTGAATCAATTAATTAATTTCTTAATTTAAAAATTGACAGATACCAATAATATATGAAATGCAGGGAGAGATTTTGTAGATCATGCAATGGTGCCGTCCAGCTCCTGGAGTATGACGGATGTAATCAGGATGAATAGTTGTGGCCAAAGTAGGCAGTCCGCAGATATTTTTTTCCTTTTTTTAAGCTTTGCAAATAGTACTGAAAGTATAAAAATAATGTAGGCACTTATAGAATGTATTTTGCCAAATAATGTGTAAACACTAAATATACTCAGCAAGAAAAGAAACGTCCTTTTTTCAGGACTGTATATTTCAACAATAATGTTTTAAAAATCCAAATAACTTTACAGATCTTCATTGTAAAGGGTTTAAACAATGTTTTCCATGCATGTTCAATTAACCATAATCAATGAATTAACATGCACCTGTGGAATGGTCGTTAAGACCTTAACAGCTTACAGAAAGTAGGCATTTAAGGTCACAGTTCTAAAAACGCAGGACACTAAAGAGACTTGTCTACCGACTGTGAAAAACACCCAAAAAAAGATGCCCAGGGTCCCTACTCATCTGCATGAACGTGCATTAGGCATTCTGCAGGGAGGCATGAGGACTGCTGATGTGGCTAGGGCAATAAATTGCCATGTCTGCACTGTGAGACGCCTAAGACAGCACTACAGGGAGACAGGAAGGACAGCTGATCATCCTTGCAGTGGAAGACCACATGTAACAACATCTGCACAGGATCGGTACATCCGAATATCACACCTGCGTGACAGGTACTGGATGGCCACAACAACTGCCCGAGTCACACCCGGAACACACAATCCCTCCATCAGTGCTCAGACTGTCCACAATAGGCTGAGAGAGGCTGGACTGAGGGCTTGTAGGCCTGTTCTAAGGCAGGTTCTTACCAGACAACACCAGCAATAATGCCGCCTATGGGCACAAACCCACCTTCGCTGGACCAGACAGGAGTGGCAAAAAATGCTCTTCACTGATGAGTCACGGTTTTGTCTCACCAGGGGTGATGGACGGATTCGTGTTTATCGTCGAAGGAATTGAGCACGTCTGGGACCTGTTGGATCGCAGGGTGAGGGCTAGGGCCATTCCAGAAATGTTCAGGAACTTGCAGGTGCCTTGGTGGAAGAGTGGGGTAACATCTCACAGCAAGAACTGACAAATCTGGTCCAGTCCATGAGGAGGAGATGCACTGCAGTACTTCAAGTAGCTGGTGGCCACACCAGATACTGACTGGTACTTTTGATTTTGAGCCTCCCTTCATTCAGGGACACATTGTGAAACATTTTTAGTTTATGTCTTATGGTGTTGACTCTTTTACTGTTCATACAAATATTTACACATTAAGTTTACTGAAAGGAAAAACAGTTGAAAGTCAGAAGATGTTTCTTTTTTTGCTGAGTATATATAGGAAAAAACATGCATTTTATTTCTTTATTATCGTATTATATCAACTGTCTTTTAGAAATAATTTTGCCAATATGAACTACACCAGATTTATAAAAAGTAATGCAAAATTATAAAAATAACATCAATATTATAAGCTTTATTCATTTCTGAATTTGATTTAGAAAAGATGCTACAAATATTTGCTACAGTGAAAATGAATATTTTTCTATTTTTGTTCATTGCACTTGGATCTGTTGCTTGCTGCTAATTTTTAATTTGTTTCATTCATTCTGCCTTTTCTCTTCTTCACCTTACTAGATGCATAGCCATCATCCTCATAGAAGGAAAACCCTGAAATGTGAAAGAGAATCTCATCGTGTAGCACTGAACAAGCCTTATTGCTGCTTCAAACAGTATTTCACTGACGGACACACAATATAAATGGATGGATGGATAGTTTAACCAATGTGTGAAGGTGCAGTATGATATCTTTAAAATGTAAATGTTAAAATTGGTTCTCTTAACTACAAGATGTGCTGTTGAATGTTATGCCCAATAAATTGCAGACTGGACGGGAAAGATGTTAAGATACAAAAAATGCATAGGAACGCTTTGCTGATGTTTCTGAACAAACACATCATTCTACCAAATAAAACGTGTTGCATGTTTTTGTTCTAATATTAGCTATGATTTTGCTGAAGCAGCTTTTGCCCTTTGCACTATGTACATGTCCTTTGCAAGGAATAACATGGTGTGTTGGGTTGTGTTTTGAGTACACACTGATATTTTGTTTTATTTTAACAGATGCTTGATCTGTAAAGAGACTTGTATCTCAAAATGGATGAATAGTAACTTTCTCAAGTTAAATAAAGAGAAAACTGAAATCTTAGTGATTGGCAATAATGGATACAATGAGGCTATTAGAAGTAAACTGGATACATTAGGATTAAATGTCAAGACGGAGGTAAAAAGCTTAGGGGTAACTGTTGACTGTAATATAAATTTTAAATCGCATATTAATCAGATCACTAGGACAGCATTTTTTCACTTAAGAAACACAGCAAAAGTTAGACCTCTTATATCATTGAAAGATGCTGAGAAATTAGTTCACGCGTTTGTTATCAGTCGACTAGATTACTGTATCGCACTCCTCTCAGGAATACTCAAAAAAGACATAAATCGTTCGCAACTAGTGCAGAATGCAGCTGCTAGAATCCTAACTAGAAAAAGAAAATCTGAGCACATCTCTCCAGTTTTAATGTCACTACACTGGTTACCTGTGTCATTCAGGATTGACTTTAAAATTCTGGTTATGGTTTATAAAGCCTTAAATAATCTCGCCCCATCTTATATATCTGAATGTCTGACACCTTATATTCCAAATTGTAACCTCAGATCCTCAAATGAGTGTCTCCTTAGAATTCCAAGAGCAAAACTTAAAAGAAGTGGTGAGGCGGCCTCCTGGTGTTATGCACCTAAAATCTGGAATAGCCTGCCAATAGGAATTTGCCAGGCTAATACAGTGGAGCACTTTAAAAAACTGCTAAAAAACACATTACTTTAACATGGCCTTCTCATAACTTCACTGCAATTGAAATCCTGATACTCTGTATATCCAACTCATTATAATAACTATTCATGGTGGCTCTAAAATCTATACTAACCCCTTCTCTCTATTCTGTTCCCTTTTCCGGTGTCCTTTTCCACCACCATCTACTCAAAGCACCGTGATGTTCCAACAATGATGGATGGATTAAAAGCCAGAAGTCTGTATGACCATCAACATCAAGTGACTCCATGAGAACCCTAACTACAAAGAGGAATATTTCATTTATGTTAGGTAGAATGCCCAGAGGGGACTGGGCGGTCCTGTGGCCTGAAACCCTTGCAGATTTTTTTTTTTTTTCTCCAGCCATCTGAAGTTTTTTCTTTTTTTTTGTTTTTTTCTGTCCACCCTGGCCATCAGACCTTACTCCTTTTCTATGTTAACTAATGTTGTCTTATTTTAATTTCTTATTTTGTCTTTTATTTTCTTTTTTTCATTATGTAAAGCACTTTGAGCTACTTTTTCAGAATTACAAAAATGAAACAGGTTTACATCAAGAAAAACAGTATCCAATGATTAAGAAAAGAAGTTTTCAAAATCATTTCATTAGATGTGGGGACACACAAGTAACTTTAACTCTTGTTGAAACAAAATTTTGAAATGGAAAAAAGGCAAAACCGATACTGAAGTATATTTTGATATAGAATGAAGGTTTCTGCTTAAGCTGGTCTGTATTATGCCTTTACAGGCTCCCCATGACTCTCTCTCTCTCTGTCTTTCTGTCTCTGTTGGCTCAAATGCCAGTGCCACAGTGCGGCATCTGTACACTTTTAGTAGCCATCTCTTTCTTCTGTCTTTCACTCTTGCTCACTCATTTACCTTGCCACTGTTTTTCTGCTTGTTCTTAGTAGATTGCTCTTGCTTCTCGATAATGGAGACACAACACAGCATCTACTCTTACTGGCTTCTTTAACTCGCCGATATCTCTCTGCCTTTCCTGGGACTGACGCTGATAAGGTGTGCAACAGCAACTCTACACGGAGACACTCTCCTATCTACGTTCTTTTTATCAGATACAGGCAAAAAAAAAAATACAGTGCAGCAGAAGAGACAACTATCTTGATTGTAGAAGATGGCTACCCAATAGATGAATGTCAACCAGAAAGGTTTGCATAATTTAGTGAAATAAAAATATAGAAAGCATTGTGCTACCATAAAGATTTTTACAGGTTTACTGCTGGGGACAGACCTTGTTTGCAGTTTTGTTTTTTTTCTCATAGTTTTAAATAAATCTTGGTTTGTTTTTAAATGACTTTCCCATCTATGTACAAATGAGCTTTGTGGATATTTCTCCTGCTTTATTCATGCTTTTTAAAAAATGTTTAATGCATAGCGCACACAATGCAACTTTGAAAGTGAAGGCTTAATTGCTATGTTTGGAATTTGTTTCAATAAACTTGTTGCTTTAAGGTGCCTTGGTATCACTTTTTTGTCTTTTATGAATTATTTTATAACTGGGATGGTAAGGGTAATGAGGTATTGGTCGAATTTTCTATGTGGGGAAAGGATACAGGTGTGTGTCCTTGAATCTTTCAATAAGGTTGTTGTTTTTAAGGCACCTTGGTATCATTTTTTGTTTTCTCCTTTATGAATCATTTTATAACCAGGATGGTTTGGGTAGGTAGGTGAGGTAAAGGGATGCAAACGGTGTGTCCTTGAAAGTATCAATAAAGGGTTTAGGTTGGAGGCTATTGATGGACTTTCCTATATGAGGAAAGGATGCAGGAGTGTGTCCTTGAATCATCCAATAAAGTTATTGTTTTAACGCACCTTGGTATCTTTTTTTATCTCCTTTATGAATTGTTTTATAACTGGGATGGTCTGGGTAGGTGGGTGGGGTAAAGGGATGCACACAGTGTGAGCTGCACTGCCAGGATCCTTGGGAGTGTAATAGATTCTCTCTCAAGTTTTCTTGTACATCTTCTTTCTGGGTATGTCACTCTTTCTCTCTGTACTGTCTTTGCATGCACACGCTGTAGTCGCCTAGGGGACAGTACATCTATATACCTAAAAGTATTTGCATATGTAAAATATTTCCACATTTTGGAGTTTAATGTCCTATTGAATTGTTCTATTATACTTGCTTTTACATCATTGTTCGTGACAAAATGTAAAATCTGTTTTAGTAGTTTTTGCAGTGTGTTATGAAATTCTTTGCCTTGGTCTGTCTGTAGTTTCTTAGGAACCCTACCCTGTCTAAAAATCAAACTAAAATCCTGAGAAACTTGTTTCCATGTCTTGGCCTTTAATGACAGCCCAAGCATATTTTGAGAGAACATTGATACATGTGAGGATAAAATTATATCATTGAATTTTGAGTAAATCTGTTTGCCACTGGTCACTGAGCATTGAAACAATTCTGTTTTTCTTGAACCTCAGCTGTACTGGTTTGTACACACTGTAGGTATATTGTCCACTCATCCATTCCAACACATTTCTTCACTTGACATTTTATCAACAACCTGATACATTTCTCAAGAGGCAGTTAATGCTACCAAAACTGCCAGACTCATTGGGAGTGTAGTAGATTCTCTTTAAAGTCTTCTGTTACATCCTCTCTCTGGGTCTGTCACTTATGCTCTCTGTACTGTCTGTGGAAGCACGCACTATACCCACCTAGGACTAGGATGCCTGCTCAGCCCCATAGCTGATATAGCTTGCTTGCTTACTTACAGACCCAAGGTAGTGCTCAGGTTCCAAAGCTGGCCACACCTTTTCGGAGCACAACTAAGATGGCCGCTACTCTTGGACGACAGCCCAAATGCCCGATGCCTATTAAACTACACACAGATGGTAGATACTAGAGGGTGGAACTTCCACTAACTAGTGATGGGTCGTTCTTGAATGATTCGTTCATTTTGAACAAATCTTTAATGTAACTCGGGAAGAACGAGTCGTCTCGTGGGAGTGATTCGTTCAGTCACGCATGCGCATTTGCGCAACTTCCTATAGATTCTGTATTAGAATAAGCTTAACCAACTCAATCTGAGCCGAAAACAGAATTGATTAGTTCATCTCTCGAGTCTTCGGGTTCGAGTCATTCGTTCATCACGTGACAGCCCCATAAGCTTAACCTAGTATGCAGTCTGAGCCGGAAACAGAATTGATTAGTTCATTCCTCGAGTCTTTCGAGTCGTTCGTTCTTTTGTCACGTGACCACTTACCGGCTCAGTACCTCAGTCAAATACTAACGTAAAATTCCATTTGTTGTATGTTGGAAATTATCACAAAATTAACAAAAATATCAAAAACGCATTTTCTTATAGATAAAAAAGGTCTGTCAATTTCTGTCACTATGATTTTGTTACTGTTTCTTGAGGATCTGTGGTGTGTTATTTTATAAATAAATAATCCTGTTACAAATAAATTATAGATTAATTATTGTGATCAACATTTGTGTAAGCAGTAGATGTGTTAGGGAGGTAACATTTAACATTTTAATTATATTTTGCTGAAATGAACGAAATAACTCGAAAAAAGATTTGTTCATTTTGCTGAACGAGACTCAAAAGTCTGAGTCGGTAAAATGATCTGAACTTCCCATCACTACCACTAACTAGGCATCATCATATGGGTAGGCTACTGGAAATATGGGGGAGGGACATACACCTGTCAAATTTCTCATTGGTATTAGTGCCATTTTATACTACTATTCCACATTAGAAACATGCTCTCTGAACAAGTTGGAATTTGTCGGTTACTTCTTAACAAAGGAATTTAATCAAAAAAGAAAATGTTCTGGAAAATGTGGCCTCTAAAGAAAAACAGACACGAAGCAGAGTAATACATTATATCATTTATACAATCTTCTTATTCTTTCAGCTGCTTCTATTAGGGATGCCACAGTAGATTACCTTTTTCCATGTCTTCCTGTCTTCTGCATCTTGCTCTTGCATTTTCCCCACCATTCAGTATTCAGTTTTTTAGGGCTGTCATAGTTAGCGTGTTAATAATGCATTCTAACTTTAACAACGTTTAAAAAAATTAGTGCCATTAACGCAGGTTCTTTTTGGCCCTATGAAATTCCCGTAGAGTCTGCAAACTGAATGCGTGCCACTCTAGCCTTCAAGTTATTTCTCGTAGAAGTCACTCCATATTCCTAATTGTGGAAAGATGGAAAAAGGTCCATTAAATGGGAAGTTCAGTTTTAAAACTTTGGTCGATGGCTGTCAAGCAGAGTTTAGTTATCACCAGAGTACAAGCAGCCTACCGGTACAATATCACATGCAGGCCAAATATCCATTTTACACTAATAGCATTAACCAGGGTAATATTTGACAGACCACGCTCAACAGTGTTTGGTAGAAACCAATGGACACGTCAACCTCCAATAAATTAACGGTAGCAATTGCTAAATGGATAGCCACAGCATGCAGGCCGATTTACATAGTGGAGGTCTGCGCGACATAATTTGGATCATGTCCAATGACCCAACTTATGAATTACCCTCGAGAGCCACAGTTGTAACTAAGATACACGAGCTGTATGACTCAGAGAGGGCAAAACTAGCTAAGGAGTTGGAGATCACGGAGACGGTCGCCCTTACTGGTGATTACTGAACATCACTTGGAAATCATATCTGTCTCGGGGTTACAACCCATTATATCGATGAACAGTGGAAACTGTATTCACATGCTTTGACGGGCATGAAAACATCGGAGAGATATCATGCCTAAACATGCGCCGAACATTTTATGGATGTAGCAAAGCAGTGGAACATTGAGAAAAAACTAAGCACAATCAGTACAGATAGTGCATAAAATTTAATTTCAGCGGTGAGACAGCTGCCTTTTGAACACTTGCCATGCATCGCGCACAGCATTCAACGTTCTGTTACAGTGTCTCTGTAGAATAGTGCATTTGAGAGCGCACTTTCCAAATGCTGAAAAGTGGTGGGGCACTTCAGGCACAGTCCATCAAATACAGCAGAACTTGAGAAACAGCAAGTCGTGCATGGCCTGAAGACTGAGACACTCGTACAAGACGTACCGACTAGAAGGAACTCCACTCAGGAGATGGTGAAGCATATGTGAAGAAACGAGTAACCACTATGCACTAGCCATACATAAAACTAATGTGGTCATGCCAGCAAATGCTGAGGTGGAGATATTTCAGAAGCTGGAGGCATTGCTCGAGCCCTGCAGGTAATGCACATGTTTTTTTTGCAATTTCACACACTGTCATTGAAAAATGTGCAATCCCATTGATCATTAGTGGGAGTGTGGAGGAGGACTGTATTCAAAAATGTCTGGAGCACTATAAAGCAGCGCCTGTCATCGGCATGGATGATTGCCCCCTAAAGTGGTGGCCCACACCTGCTCAGGTTTACAAAGAGCTAGCTTACCTTGCTGGCAAGTACTGCTGTTTCTGCTGAGAAATTAACTTGGCTAACTACATTAATAATTTTGAATTGTATTCTGTTTATAAAATCCTGTTTCTGGAGTTTTTGTATGGCTTTTGAGTGAGATTTATTAAGCATTATTGAGAAATACATGGAGAGAGCAGTATGAGAGTACATGTCTTAAATATGTCATCTGTTTTACAAAATAAGCCCAATTGTTTGTTTTCTATGTTCAGCATTGCACAGCCCTAGAGCGTGAGTGAATAAAGCCTCCTCACAGTTGAAGTTTTTTCTTTATTTCCTCTTGTCCAGTTACCTGAATATGTGAAGTACATTTATATGCCATTCTATTGTGTTCATTCTTATTAATATGGCCTGATTGCACTTAAAAATCTTTGTGGTAAAATTTCAACATAAAAAAAAATACATTTGAGATTAATCACGATTAATTACACAAAGCCATGCACTACAATTGCTATTTTCCTCCTGTCCGGTCATCCTCCTTTCTCCATACATAACACCATTGTAGACAAAGACCAGAACACATATAATGGTGCTGCTGGGACTAATAAGGAAGGAATTCCTATATTTAAGGTTAGGCTCATTTGATTCCTGTCAAGTGAACTTTATTTTTATCAAATTCAGAAAGTATCATACAACCATAAGCCATTGTAAAATAGAAGTTAATGAAATGTCCTTTCATCTAAGCAAGATTTATCATTTGCTAATAATGTAATAAAGGCAATCACATTTTCAAAAATCTGTAAATAAATGGAGGATAGCATATCATTATCAATAAAGAAATGGTCAATTTGTGGAAAACCATGAGAACCTGGAGATAAAAAATAAGACTGTCTTGGGGACAGGTTCAAAAGGTCTCAAGTGTTAATAATTATGACCTTTTAGGAAGTCTTGTATTACAGCATATTAATGTCATACCCAGGATGAAGCAACTGCAGGTTAAGGGTCTTGCTCAAGGGGCCAACGAAGTAGATTCTATTATGGTGTTTACGGGATTTGAACCAGCAATCTCCCCATTGCCAGCGCATATGCCTAACCTCAGAGCCAACACTCCATCCTTCTTAATTAAGAATTAATTAATTAAGAACAGAAATTAAAATCAACTTCTACTATATAATAAAACTTGAATGTCTGTATGTGTCCAGTTCCTCCCAATAATCTAGTTTGACTTTGGTGTGATTGGTCAGTTTGGCTTTAGTGATATGATTGAATGATGAAGTGTAAGTGTGAGACACAAGAGGAGGAGTAAAGGCAGAGGAGGCTGAAAGTTGCCTTCAATGATGGAAACTGTAAAAGTGGAAAGGAGGCGATCAAGGCACCCTGCAATGATAGTGTCTGAGAAGCAGATTTTATGGGAATGCACTCAAGAGGGTGAGAGTGAGTAATGGTCAATAGAGGTTCAGACAAACTAGGACACCAAGGAAAGGTGCTGAAGGCATACAAAGGGAAAGAGATATCAAATATTTAAAAAAATAGTCTATTACCTGTTTTTGACAAGTCCCAAAACTAGTTTACTATGAGTGTGTGAGTGGACATATGCAAACGTCAGTCACCTAGTTAACTAAAGACAAATTTTAATAATTATCATGTATTTCAGTTTGGTTTCACTTCTTAATACTGTGACATATCTTTGTGGTCATTGTTCTTCATGTGATCATTCCAATAGTTTTGCTTGGATTAATTTACAAGGGACAAAAGGTGGACAATGTTTTGGATATGCAGAAAGTCATGTGAGTAGGAATCTAAACCACTGTCCTAGCACTTCCCATTGCCCACCACTTCCACCTAAAAGATTATCTCCAGTCAATTAATGCAGACATCTACAGAGGCCTAAGCTGATGACTGCTTTGGTGTTGTCCTGAGACACTTGTAATAGTCACATGTAAATTAAATAGAAATTTTCCCTACAGGGAGCCCAAATTGTCTTTGGTTTTACCTTATCTTTCCTACATCATATACTTTTGGAATGATAACTTGAAGAAATATACATATTTACAGCACTCATTAAATTAGCCATTGCTCATTAATTTTACTGCCAGTTATGATGTCAGTAATATCAATAGAAGCCAAAAATATATTTTTTTAACCTAATTTTCCTCTTTTGTATGTCTGTCTTTAGTTATATGGCTGCAGGTTATTAATTAGTAAATGTAGTAAAAGTTTCAGTTTGCAGGCCTTACTAAATGCTCAATGCATGCAATTTGATAAAGCACAATAAAAAGAAGTTACACCCATTTGTTCACTATTAAAACACTCCAGACAATAGGAAATATAATAGAAATGTAATGCCAAGTTTTATTTCTTTTTTAAAATTTTTATTGGTTTAAATTAAAAGCACATAACAATTCATACAATCAAATCAAACTTAACAAAACCAAATTCAACACCCACCCAAAAGAAAGACAGGAGAGCCAAAGCAAATCTTTGAAGCAGCAAGGAAGGAAGAGTATCCTTTTCCCCGATATAGAAGATTATACTAAAATATTATTGATTAGTTCCTGTCATTTTTTTTAAAAAGTCTTGAACAGATCCTCTAAGTGAGAATTTTATTTTTTCCAATTTCAGATAGGACATCAGTTACCCACTGACTTCCAGGTGGTGGGTTGAGATTCTTCCAGTTGAGCAAACTAAGTCTATGTGCTAGTAGTCAGGTTATGGAAATTACCTGAAATTCCTTCTCTACTTTAATCCCTGGAAGTACAGTAATCCCTGCTCGATTGCGGGGGTTGCGTTCCAGAACCCCCCGCGATAGATGAAAATCCGCGAAGTAGAAACCATATGTTTGTATGGTTATTTTTATATATTTTAAGCCCTTATAAACTCTCCCACACTCTTAACATTATTAGAGCCCTCTAGACATGAAGTAACACCCTTTAGTCAAAAGTTTAAACTGTGCTCCATGACAAGACAGAGATGACAGTTCTTTCTCACAATTAAAAGAATGCAAACATATCTTCTCTTCAAAGGAGCGCCGTCAGGAGCAGAGAATGTCAGAGAGAGAGCAAGATAAAAGCAAACAATAAAAAAATCAATACGTGCTTTTAAGTATGCCGAAGCACCGCGATAAAGCGGCATTTTGTAGAGGAGCGTCCGTATCCTCTAGGCAAACAGCCTCTGTGCAAACAGCCCCTCTGCTCACACCCCCTCCGTCAGGCAGAGAGATAGTGAGAGAGGCAGATAAAAGCAAACAACCAAGCACCGCATGGGAAGCATATCTTATATCATTGAGGAGTTTTAGTTAATATGTAATACATGCTCTGATTGGGTAGCTCCTAAGGCATCCGCCAATAGCATCCCTTGTATGAAATCAACTGGGCAAACAAACTGAGGAAACATGTACCATAAATTAAAAGACCCATTGTCTGCAGAAATCCGCGAACCAGCGAAAAATCCGTGATATATATTTAGATATGCTTACATTTAAAATCCGCGATAGAGTGAAGCCTCGAAAGTCGAAGCGCGATATAGCGAGGGATTACTCTACATAAAACAGAGCTGTTAATGGGCTAGGAGTGATTGTGACACCAAGGCTATCTGAAAGGCATTCAAAGGTTTTTGTCCAAAACTAAGTTAATTTGGTGCACGCTCAAAACATGTAGCCCAGTGAGGTTGCAGCTAGACTGCAACTTTCATGGTTTGATTCTTGCCCTGGAAACATTTTGGATAGTTTTAATTGACATAAATGCACTCGATAGAAGATTTTAAATGGTATAATTGAATGCGATGTCCATATGGAGATAGAGTGTATTCAGTGCATGGCTGCCTTCCACTCCTTTTCTGAAATGTTAAGTGAAAGATGCTTTCCCCATTATGTCCTGGGATTTTTGTAATGAAGGGACTTTAAATGTTTTTATAAATTGTGAAGATGCTATCTGAATCTTTAAAAATGATCAATATTGTGGAATAGAAATAAGTGGAAAGTGAGGGAAATTGGGCAAGTTCAGTTTAGCTTCTAACTTGAAAGTAGTGGAAAAATTGTGTTTATGAGAAGTTAAATGGGAAGATTAATTGCTCGTAGGATATAAAAACATTATCGATGTACAAATCTCTAAATGTTTAAATCCCAGACATTTTCTAAGCATTTAATACTACGTATTGTTGAGAGGGTGGAAAAGAGTGGTTATCATGTAGAGGTGCAACAGATAAGAGATTCTCTGTCTTAAAGTGCCTCCTGCATTGATTCCATATTTTGAGTGAATGAAGGGCAATTGGATTATTAGTGTATTGATGATAATTTGTATTACTGGGGCACAGAGTATGGAATATAAAGAGGTACTGCAAGATTTTATTTCCATTGCAGACCAGGCTTGTATATATAATGTCCAGGGGCCTCATGTATAATGCTGTGCGTAGAATTCACATTAAAACATGGCACACAAACAAAAGTGAAAATGCGCATATACACAAAAAATTCAGATGCACAAAACCATGAGTAAACCAACTTTCATGCACTTAAGCTTCATAATTCACAGCATAAAAAGTATTGCATGTGTATGCACCTGCCACCCCCAAAACTCCTCCCAGAATTACAGCCTTTTGAATGCGCCAATCAAAATAAATAACCCACTAAGAGTAGACAAGGAAAAATGTACTACTTGTTGGCTTAAGCAATCATATACTGTAAGCAACAAAAGGAAAATGATGTAGTAATACAGTGTGGCATAGACTCTCAAAAGTTCAAGTTCAGAAAGTCACACAATGCTCAGATGTCAAAGTCAAGGTGAAAAGGCAAGTCATAGTCCACCATCAGAGTGTCATAGAGAAGCATATTTGGGCACATAGAAAAAAAAATTAGGGAAAGTGAAGAAAAAAAGGTTGAAATGTAGACTTTATCTTAAAATTTCCACTTTAATCTTGTACTTTATTCTGTCATTAAATTAGACTTCATCTTAAAATCGATGTTTAATTTACTAGAGTTTCACAAAACCCATCGTAACTAAGGAAGCATATGTTACCCGACCCAGTCATTGATCAATAAGTGCTTCTTGAACAGGTTTTCTCTTTCGTAAACAGGAGCATGCAGTTACTGATTGCTACACAGAATACGTTACATTCATGATATTACAGCTTTCTGAACATTTTAGAATAGTAAAATGTATACATGATATCATTTTCATGATGAGATGCATTAAAGCATGTATTAAACATATGGGTGTACAGTGGTGCAGCATGAGGTGGTGCCCCATCCAGGGATTGTTCCTGCTTCCCACAAGATGGCTGCTGGGACACACGCAATCCTGAGTGGAATAATTTAATGCAGCAATACTGTCTCTGTCAAATGTACAAACCCACAGGTTCTTTCATTCCGTTTTCTTTTTCCATGTACCCAAATGTCACCCAGAGAGCTCTGTAATAAATGTAAAGCCAACTGTAACCTTAGAATGCACATTCTTCAAAAATTAAATGGTACATTGAAAAATCTTTGTTATACATGTTCATCCAGGATCCCAGCAAGCATCAAGCGCAAGGCAGGAACAATTTCAAATAGACTGCAGCAAGACTGAGGGGAATCCATGCAGATGCTGGTGGCTTTCTTTAGGCAGCGTATGCTATAAATGTCCTCTAGGGCTGGACGCTGTATCCCAATAATCCTCTGTGCTCTTGACTCAACCCATCGTAGAGCTTTCCGATCAGCTGCTGTGCAGCTATGATACCACACAATGGGTTGAAATACTCTGAATGGTGCCCTGAGAGTAACAACACTAAAGCAGCTATAGTATTTGGAATAGTTTGTTCACAGAATGATTACAATCAAGTAAATTAAATTTGTAAACGATATGCAGTTAATTTTGATATATTTGATAAATCCAACATCACTGATGCAAATCTGAAAAAGGGACACCACACAGAAACAGTAGCACTGCTTTGACGCTGGATATCACCAATTTGCAAAACTGAGCAGAAACATACGTATACAATGGGGTAGGCTGCTGTGAAAATGTGCATAGCTTTACACCAAGTTTACTTTTTATACATCATGATGTGAACGTGGAAACGGGTGTATGCAACATTTTTGTGTGTATGCACAATATATACATGAGCCCCCAGATTTGTTAATGTATATGAGGATGGTTTGAAATAGAAAAAGAAGTTATCTTAACAGTTTTGATTCTACCTGCTAATGTGAGATGGAGGGTGGACCATCTATTCGCATCTTGTTTAATTTTGTTGAAAAATTATTTTATATTACTTTTTCCATTTACCACAAGATATTTAAACTGATCTGCTAAGTTAAATGGGAAGGTGCCCAGTCTAGTAATGTGTGCTAGAGAGTACATTGGAAAAAGCACACTTTTATTCAAATTACATTTTGTGTCCAGATATGTTATGAAAATCTCCTAGTCCTTTTAGGAGTGCTGGCAATTTTGTGGGTCAGATATATACCATACTATATCATCTGCATAAAATGATATTTTCTGTTCAAGTCCTTCACTGAAAATCCCCTTTATCTCTGATGCATTTCGAAAGTAAACAGCCAATGACTCAATGGCAATTACAAAGAACAATGGTGATAGGGGCCTTCATTGTCGAGTATTGTGTTCTAGTTATAAGTAGTCAGAAATAATGCTAATATGAACTGAGGGTTCTGGACTAGTATAGGGTAGTTTTATCCATGTATATATGTTTGGGCTGAACCCAAATTTGTGCAGTGTGGTGAATAGGTAGTCCAATTCAACCATGTTTAATGCTTTTTCTGCATCAAAAACTTGTAAGATCTCTGGGAGACAAAAATTGCCCGACTTTCATCCCCTACCCCATACTTATACTCTGGAAAAAATATTGACCAGTCTTGAGGACTCAGACAGCATTTCTCTAACATATAAAACATTTTAAAGTCCCTCCCTTTCAAAGATCCTAGAGTGCATTGGGAAAAGGATCTGTCACTCAACATTTCGGAAAAGGAATGGAAAACCTTGCAGAATCAAAATAATATTATTTTAGAATAAGCATTTAAATTGAGGAAGCGAATTCTCTTCCTCTTTTTATTTTACTTATTTACTTACTTATCTTTTCTACTAGTAAAGTTTCAGTATGTTGGCCTAGCTCTCTTTCTCATGGGTGGGGGTTGACTTGATTTGCACATAGTTTTGTAAAATTTGACTTGCTTGTATGGAATGTTGTTTAATATTAATAAATTAAATAAAATGTTAAAACAAAAAAAGATCTCTGGGGTGCTAGATTTAATGGGTGAACGTAGTATATTAAACAAGCGCTGAAGATTGTAAGATATATGTCTGCTTTAATAAATCCGGTTTGGTCTTGTGATATTACAGAAGGAAGTACTTTCTCAATCCTTCTAGTTAGAACTATGGAGAGTATCTTAACATCATTATTCAGGAGTGAGATGGGTCTGTATGATGCACATTTTAGTCCTTATTTTTCTTAGGAAAGACAGAAATTAATGCTTGGTGAAATGTTTGAGGTAACATTTAGTAGTCTATCTTCTGTAAATATTCCTAATAACAAATTTTTTTTTTGTAAAATTCGACTGGGTTGCCAGGTTATATTTTTATGGTATATGATTTTTCTCTGTATGTGTTGCTAATTGCTGTCATTGCATTGCAGACTTCCTGCTTGTGGATTTGTTGAGCTAAAACCTTATTGGCTGTCTCTCTGTGATCATAATAATGTTGTCATTATTTAAGGATGAGCTGTTCCATTTCTTTAATATGCAAGAGGTCAAACTCTGATTGCAAAACCTGTCTCTTCCTATAAAGTGCCCCATTTGAAGACCTGGTGTATTGTTGATATATTCTGGTAATTTTACTAATTAACCCAGACACTTTCCTGGTTTCCGATTTATTTTGTGAGAAAGATATGATATATCTGTCCTCTTAAAAATGCATTCAGAGCTTCCCAAAGTATTCCTGCATTTATCTTAAGAAAATAATCAATTTGCTTAGGTATGAATTATGTGCAGTGCTCATCAGCTAATGACAGGGGTTTAAGGCACCAGCTATGAGATGAATGTGTAGGACATAATAATTTAAGCTCCATGATCAGAGGGGTGTGGTCAGGGATAATTATAGCATTGTACTTACATAATTTGATAATGGGGAAAAAAATTTTCTATGAAGAAATAATAAGTTCTTGTGTAGCAATGATGAACTTGTGAGAAGAAGGAATATGCTGTAAGGTCACGTTAAAAAAAAACAAAACTCCATGGGTCTGATAAGTTCTGATCCATTACAAACTGTGTAATTATTTTTGCAGTATTAAATGTAATAGCCAATATAGCCAAAGACTTATCCAGGTCTGGATTTAAAAAACAATTAAGGTCTCCGGCCATTATAATTTTATGTGTTCACATTAGGAATAGATGCCAATACATTTTGGATGAAATCTCTGTCATCCAAGTTAGGTGCATAAATATTTATCAGGATCACTTTAGTATTAAATAAATTGCCCATCACCATGACATATCACATATTATGTATTATGTTAAAGATGGGAAAGTTCTGTGTACTAAGATTCGCACACCCCTAGTTTTCTTTGTATAGCTAGAGTGAAAAAAATGACAAATCCAATCTCATTGCACCTGAAACTGTTCCTTACTTATTATTTGAGTCTCCTGTAAAAATAATATCTTTGCATTTGAACCTGTTAAGTGAGTGAATACCTTCCTTCTCTTTAATACAGGATTGAGACCTTTAACATTCCAGCTCACAAAGTTCTCCTTTTGGTCATAAAAACATTGCTTATGAAGTTTTTTTTGATATTTTTTAGTATTAAGTTAAGGTAATTAATTTTACATATGATAGCTTTGACCTAGATTTCAAACTATTGCCAGGAGATATAGCTATGAAGCCTATTGTTGTGTTGGCATTAATGGTTATTAGGGTAGAAAGGATAAATAAGAAATAGCAAAGCTCTCTTTCTCTCTTTTCCCCACCCCAATCCAAACCCTCTTCAGCCCTCAACCCCCCCGATAATATTATCTCCCCGAGTGAAGCAGGCCACACTTCATGTGGTCCTGGTCCTCAGACATGCCAAGAGAAACAGAGCATGTCCAGAACAAAATTAACCCCCCAGCAGCGGTGTAGAAAAAGTTAAAGTTGAGATATCTTTTGAAAGTATAGTTCCAATACAATAAACCTAGGGTATGATATGGAGACTGGGAAAACATATGATAATACATTCCCAATACAAATAAATCAATGATATGAAGTGAAAAAAGGACCCTTTAAATAACTAGGTACTTTGTAGTTGCCAAAAAGTACATATATTCAATGAAACAAATTTTAAAATAATAATTGAAGTTAAAAAAAGGGTAAATTAGCCATAAAAAAATAGAACGTATAGTTACAGAAAATGTTGCATTACAAAAGGTCCAAGTTATTTGAAAAGTATGTCAGGATCAGTCTCTTCAGCTTTTTTCTATTTCATTCGTACAGCGAAACATATAAAACTGACTTTCAATATTCACTTGCAGGGTACAAGAGGCTGTATCTGATATCAGCATTGTGCAGACGCTGTTTGATACTGTAATATGTGGCACGTTTAGTAGCTGTTGCAGGGAAGAAATGTGGGATAGTACAAAAGTGTTTATTTTCAGATATGATCTCTTCTTTCTGTATAAGAAGGGTTTTGTTTGGCCTGTAGTTTGTCGAAATGCACAATAAGGCCTCTTGGCTTTGAGGCATTCGATCCATGTATACTGTAGACTCCTGAGATCTCAGTGTCTGATTTGAAGTCCTCTCCAGTTGTTTTGGAGAATAGTTCAATGATGAATTTCACTGGTTTTGGACTTTTGCATTTTTTCAGGGAAACCTTCGATCCTGATGTTGTTCCTTCTACAGGTATATCTAACTTCTAGCACAGCCAGTTTGTCAGTGAGCACTTTGCATTCTGATTTTGCAGCCACTGCCTTTTTGTCAGCAGTGGATGTCGATTGTTCAGCTATTGCTATACGAGTCATAAATATTTGCTGAACATGTTTAAGCCGAACAGTGCGTACACTAATTTTACCCCCTAACTTTCTTGTATTTTCCTGTATTTTTTCATCAGTTTTTCCTAGAATTATCGCAAAAGGCTGTAGTTAACTTATTACTTAAACATTCCTCCAGGTTTTTTATATCATGTTGCTATTTCTCAGTCTTCTTGTTTATCTCTTTCTTTATATCCTTCTTTATATCGCTCTTTAAATCATTTATGTAACCCCATTTCAATTTCTTTCAACTTAAAAAGTGTGTTTCGGTCTTCTCCGCACTCTCTAGGCAGAGTTGTGAGTCTGGTTGGGTTGATGTGGCTGACTCTGTTGGGTATTAGCTGTGATTGACAGAGGGGATGAAAATGCCATTCTCAGTTTCTTTTTTCCTCCTGAAATTGATGAATCCTCCTTGCCCGCCTCTCTCGCAGTTTTGCTTCCAACCTTTGCTTTCACCTGAAGGCGATGCTGCAGCGTGAAGTCCTTTGCCCATCTGTTCCAGGTAAGTTCAGTCTCTGGAAGGCCATACCGTGACCTTGAGGCTGGTTTTGACTTTGGTGAAGGTTTAACTGCCTTATCCTTTTCCTTTTCTTTCTGAACCTTTTATTTGCTGCCCATGCTCATTTAAACTCAGATATAATGTAAATACAGTATACCTCGGGATGATAGTAAAAAAAAAAAGGTGAAATAGCACTGTTGCTAATGGAGCTCAGCTCTAGCTGTCCAACTCACGCAAAGATCTACTCCAAGAGTTTTATTTCTTTAATATATTTCAGCTTTGGAAAAGACAACAATGTCAAGCACAGCGCTGATTCTGCTTATGTTAATAAAATTGCTTCTAGTCCATTCTCCAGTTAAGTAAATTATTAATGCAGAGGTTTACTCACATGATGTGTGCCTCATCCAAGTCTGGTTCTTGCCATGTGCCCAAAGCTGTCCATGGATGTTTATTGCAATAAATTGCTTCAGATCATCCTTGGCTTGATGAATGGATTCAGATATTCAGTGTTAATAAAAGAGTCTCACTGTTACAAAGCTGATTTAGTGTCCAGTTCCTTGTGATCCCAGTTGGAATAAATAGTCTGCAAGAAGTATTGTATGTATATTTATATGCAATAATGCAATTACAGTCAGGCATTAAATGCTTTATTTAATTGAATTTAATTTAGTTTAAATATATTCTCTGACAGTACTCACCTCAAAAGACCCTCAAAGAATATGCACCAATAGACAAATGAAAAATGTAGGAGAAAAAATATCATCATACAACTCATAATTATCTATACAAAAACACACTAATGATAAAAAGAAACAAAACACTGCTGAAATATCAACAAACAAATGAGAATAATAAGGAAATACATCAGGAAAACAACAATATATAAATGAAAAGAAATCATAACAATAATGAACATCAACAACAAGTGTCTTGCAGAGGGGACTGGGCGGTCTCATGGTCTGGAATCCCTACAGATTTTATTTTTTCTCCAGCCGTCTGGAGTTTTTGTTTTTCTGTCCCCCCTGGCCATTGAACCTTACTATTATTCGATGTTAATTAATGTTGATTTATTTTGTTTTATAATTGTGTCTTTCATTTTTCTATTCTTTAATATGTAAAGCACTTTGAGCTACTGTTTGTATGAAAATGTGCTATGTAAATAAATGTTGTTGTTGTTAATATCTTGTGCAGATGCCTCCAGCAGCCACCACTGCTTGACACCTCTGTAGAATGAGGTCATTTACATTTGTGAGCTGTTATTAAACTCCTGCAGAAGGACCTGGCAAAGCTGCTGTCCATTTGCTGGTTATTGTAATTCAACGTACCAAAATTCTGCTCTGTGGGGTTAACTTTAGAAGAAAAGGCTGCCCAGGGAAACACATGCAAACTATTATTCACCTGGAAATTTATGACACTGTTCAACTGTTCTGAAAGGAGAAGAGGGCCTTTGACTGGTTGCCTTTCCCTAAGATTACCAACATGGAGTCTGTTCCTCACTCCCCTGTGACTGATGTGAATATTGTGTCTGTTGGAAGTTGCATTTGTACTATCTGAAACAGTCTCTCAGGTGGACCAGTTGGATGTGTTATTTGTGCTCAAGTGTGGTCAATCATGTAACTAAATCACACTTGCAGGTGTGATTTCTTCTACTGTCATGTGGAAAACTTACCTGTAGTTGGGGCACAGTGGACTATCTTAGTCCATAGTGTATAGCAATACTAGCAAATGACTACCTGCCTGCAGCATGTCAATGACCAGATCCTTTGTTTCTAGTGGCATCTGAGACATTATGGAATGAACAGGAAACGGACAGAAAATGTTGGCCTTGCTGTTACCTAAGCTTTGAATTTATTTCAAGGTAACCTGATCACTCAGTGTGGAAGTTGGACCACATTGGGTAAAAGGAACCTAATGAGCTTACATGTGTTTAGCAGCTTGCAATATCTCACTGCACAAGCAGGAGTAAATGCCAGTACTAAAGTAAACTGACAGCCTTCTGTGAAGGGACCCAATTACAGCATTTAACTATAGTATACTGTAGTTAACTCTCTCCAGAAAATTCTGCATTTCTTTTTCTACCAGTATATTTTATGAACACATTTAAGGCTTCTATTATAGTTTTGCTTTAACACCTCTAGAGGTGTAAAGTAAAGGTGTAAAATAAGGAAACATGAAGAACCAGTTGTCTAGCTTGTCCTTTTGCATTCACTTCTAGATACTTTACTGGCAGAGTTGTAATTTTATTAAAGACTGTGCCTGTTACTTAAGTGCCATTGTCGCCTAACCAAACTGAGATCACATTCCATAGATCAGTCAAAGTCACTTGGTTTAAGAATCATTGGCATCAAGCACTACCAGGTACAGAGAAGAAAAAACAAAGAGATGGGTCAGCAATTAATTGTTAGCCTTGAACTAAATATTGACATTGATCATTTTTAAAGTTTAGGACCCCTCTAGGTAATAGGTATTTTTTAATATTTATTAACAGATTGCAAAAGCCTAAAATTCCACTTTAAATTATATATCCTGCTAGTGCTTAAGATGGAACTTGGTAGATTGGCAGCATATGAGCAGCAGAAAATCTAAAGTAACTTCAGTCATCTGTGGCTGCAAAGGCTCACATGTATACCTAGATATGGAAGACTAAAGAGGTATTTTTCATAACATGAAATAAGTAGCTAGGACAATAACACAGTATATGGCCTTCACTTCTGAAGGTAGATAGTGTTAATATAATTATTTTAATAATTTTAACTGCAGTTACTACAGGGTACAACAAAGATGTCTAATAGAGCAATGCATCAACAGTAAATCCCCCAAAGAAAATATGAACACTACAAAGCATAATTAAAATGAGGGTTTTCAATGGATTTCAACATTTCCCCAAAAGGGGAATTTGGCTTGCTAGCAGGTTTTATGAAGAAACCACGACAAAACATTAAAAACACATTACAAAGAACACAGCAATCAAACATAAGCTTAGTGCAAATAAATATACTATAGTAGTGAGTATAATACTTAGGGTGAAACATTACATGTTACACATAAAAAATTTAACCGACATTTAGACTTGATTAATCATGATGAAAATGCTCACTGTTTAACCCCTGATTTAAGCCTGTCAATGTTTATTAAAGTTAAAATTATTTAGAAATTTAATAGCAGTTGGAATGAAAGAATATTTAAAGTGGTTGCTATTTATCCTTGACACTCTGAACCTATGACCTGATGGCAGCAATTGAAAATGAAAATGTAGTGGTTTAGTCCTATCTGCTTTCCATAGTACTTGCTTATTAAACAAGCCTGTCAGATTTGACTGTTGAGACTTTACTGTTTTTTGCTCTGATTTATTCTATTTTTTTTGCTGACATTAAGATGTACAAACCACGCCAGCAGAACATTATAAAAAAAGATATACTGAATACACAATTTATAAAAGAGTGACATAGTGGTAGGACTTGCACAAACAGACTTCACTTCCTTACACAGTTTTTGCAGACAGCACTCACTGTATTTTCATTAAATGCCAGTTTTGACTCTAAGATTGTTCCCTGAAATGTATAACTGACAACTATTAACTTGCACTCTTTGAGCCCTGTCTGTTAAAAAGTTACTCTTCCAAACTGAAGTCCAAGTTAAAATCTTTTATGTCTCTCTGCAAGAAGGTGGAGTTGGATATTGTCAAAAGTTGATGAGATGCCCTCCAAGTGGTTATAGAACAGATGAAGCATAGGGATTCTGGATAACTCTACTCAATCAAATTCTGGGCCCTGTGGTGTTCTGTCCATAGTTGATTCCTATATGTACCCATTGCTCCCAAGTATAGAAAATGTACAAATAAATAATGTTTGTGATTTATTTTCTCTCAAATCATTTCTGCCTTAGACGAAAGTAAATTCCTTTGAAGATTTTCTGCCACCTTGATTGTTTCTTGAAAACTAACCAATGGTCATCTTGACCACTTGTAATAATAAATAAAGACTTATTAAGTCAAGCCCTGAAAAAATCAACTAAAAAATTTGTTTCTAAAGAATTCTGATGAATGTTCTGAAACTGTATACTTAAAGTTGATTCAACCTTTACATCACATTATACCTACAGGGAGCCGAGTCTTTAAGGAAATGAATGCATATTTCACTCTCTGACAGCTCATTCCGAAAATAACACAGAACATCAAAATGAGTGGTTGTTTCTACACATCATTAACATGAACTGACAACACTATGTAATCATTACTGTGCTGTGTTCAGAATGAGATCATTGCTAAATAGTGATTGAAAGAAGTAATTTCACTAAATTAAAGATTACTTTGCATTTTTATTACAGTATAACATTAATCACATGTGACAATATCAGCCATGAATTAATCTAAAAATGGAAGAACAATTGTGTAACAAACGCACTTATGTAATTTGTAAAATAGCCCCAGAACTACCAAGAGAATTTACAACATTGGCATGTCTTCTTGGCAATATACCAATTCAAAACTTGTGTCTGTTTGAAGACTATTTTAATTTAAATTGAAAACAGGTGCCAACTTGTGGTATAGTGGGTCCACAGCTCACTGTGCAAAGGCCATTCATTTTAAATAAATGATCACCAGACGCGCTTAGCGAGGGGACGTTGGGCCATAGCGGGCCGTGGGGCAATCCGTAGGGTGTGGGCAGTTCCTCACCTGTGCACTAGGTGAGAAACGCCCACCATACGGATCGTCCTGTGGCCCACTATGGTCCAATGTCCCCTCGCTAAGCCGCGAGCGTGGCGATCATTCATTTAAATAGAATGGCCTTTGCTCAATGAGCTGTGGACCCGCTATACCACATACCACCCCCCATAAAACTCCAGTTGCATGGGAAGGCTCCACACCACTGCCAACCCAGTGTAACTGGAGCTCAGGTCCACAGCTCGGCCACTCTACACTGCACTAAAACAATAAAAGCACTAAAACAAAACCCCACACCAAAACAAACCCAAGCCCCCTTCATTAAAACAGGACATTAAAAGAATAAGAACTTTAAAAGACAATTAAAAACGACAGCAATAAATAAATGTACTTAAAAAGCTCAGTCTTTTAAAAAAGTCCTTCTCCGGCTTGGGTACGTGGGTTCCACAAAGTCAGTTACCAATCCCGCTTGCTGCTCTGTCTCCTCTTCTGGCCTCCACTGCTAGCTCATCCCACCGCTGCCACCAAATGTGACAATGTGAGTTCTGGCTCCACACTCCCATCTGATTTGGAAGCACTTGAACCCAACACCGTCGATAATGTAACCGAGTGAGCTAGTCAGTGAAGGCAATAAACATCTAAGCAAGGGGATTGTTGAAAGTGCAACAGTGCTTTTATTTAAAACTGTCCATCAAAACAGGTGTTCACATAAATAAAGTGCAGTTCATTCAAAAAGAGTCAATAAATAAATAATCCAATAAAACATGTGGAGGTTAAAAATATAGAAAAAACAATCCTTTTAAACGAGAGGTAAAATGTTTAAGGAAGCAGTCTTTAAAAACAACAAGAACAAACCCGGTGCCTTCTTTTAAAACTAGCATCTCTCCTGCTTCACCCATCAGGGCCACGCAACAAGGGAGACGCTCACTCTGCAGCTGACCTTCTCTATGCCTCTGCTACTGCCAGTCGCCTTCCCGATCCTTGCCTCCGGTCGGCTCCCACCTGAAAGTGACTTGGGAATCCCATAATGGCCAAGGCTCTCACATTAGGGACACTGCGTCCCAAGTCCCGACTGCGGAGAGTCCTGCACCTGCACTCCCGCCCTGCAACAAACTTCTGCGGGCGTGACCACAACCACTTCTCCCAGGTGTTGGCCAAACACCCAGGCGGCCTTTAGCTGCCTGCGAGCGTTTGCTCGCCTCCTTCCTGCTGCACCGATTTGCTCGCGCTCTTTCTCCTTTCTCTCCTTCCTGCTTCCAACCTCCATTTCCTTCTCTCTCCTTCCTCGATCTCTGATCTCTGATCTTTTTCCCCAAAACCGACTCGCGCTTTTTAAAATAACGCGGGCCACAGCAGCTGCAGCATTAGCCATGGGACAATCACGAATGTGGGCAGTTCCTCACCTGTGCACTCTGTGAGAAACGTCCACACCCTACGGATCGCCCCATGGCCCGCTATGGCCCAACGTCCCCTCGCTAAGCCGCGTGCGCGGTGATCATTTATTTAAAATGAATGGCCTTTGCACAGTGAGCTGTGGACCCGCTATACCACACAACTAGTGATGAATATTGTAGGTTTTAGAAGACCAGGAGGATAAATAGCTGTAGAACATACTGTATGTTCATAGAGACCAACCCGGAATGTATTACTTCAGTAATTTGGACTGTTAATCAGGTTTTAACACATGTATTAGCACTTGCAGCATTACCAGTTAAAAGTCAGTCCAATTTAAGCTTTGTTGGCTATTGAATTTAATAACAGAATGAATAATAGAGTTTAAGACAACTTGAGGGACAGTCGAGCGTTTTAGGAATACAAACATTCAGGACAAAATGTCTAAATCTATTGATATAAGATGACGATAAAGTTTAAACTAGAAGTCTCTTGATACAAGCAAAATGCACAATTTGTTTGACTATTGTTTGTGAATGTGAATTTTATTGTGTAATAGTAATTGATACAGAAGGATGGAACAACATTAGGACACAAATTTTATGATATTGGGTTTTAAGGTGTAAATGTGCTGAATTAGATGCAGGCTGCAGCACAAACCTTTAAAGTTTGTAGAACTTGGTAGAAGGGAAAACAAGTTTGTGGGATAATGCTAACAGTGTTTTTGGAACTGGGGTAATTAGGTCCATATAGACAAAAATAGTTGGTGGCAATACAGGAGAAATAATTCTTATTAGTAATATAGAAGTTAGCAAAACAAAGTAATATATCAGCACATCAGAGATGGAGTGTCTTATGTATGGAGTGGTGAGTGTGCAGTTTGTGAAATTGGAAAACCCAGATACAAACCAAAGATCCCAGCTTGTGGCAGAAGACTTTTAACATCAATAGGAAGCTTGGGTACAACCTTTGCAATTTTAATGTGACCTTGACATGAGCCAGTGGCTTGCATTAATGAGAGTAGTGCTGATGTCTTCTGAAGGGAGGAATGACACCTACTTTCAGCAAGATAGCTGTTTTTATGCAGCAAAGGTGATCATCTAACTTAAGACCACAGCAGGATGTAAATTGGGGCAACTTTGTGGATGGCAGCATAAGGAAGTGAGCATGGCTGTATGCATCTCTGGTTATTCATGTATACACCATTGGCACCATAAACTAGAGACTGGAATTATTTAAAGTAAATATTTTTGTTGTTTGTGTTGCCACCAACAACAATAAAAGATCTGACCATTGATGGAAAATACCTTTACTACCTATACTAGGTATACTTCTGTGAACTAAGATAGCTAATGTTTGTTGGAAATGAAGGAAATCAAATAGTTTTTGACAATGTTTTATCATCGTACTTAGAAGTTATGATGTTATGGGACACAAATCTGAGATTTATAGGGGAAAGCATGTAATGCCAGTATACTCTGAAGAAAAAGGACTTTGATACATGTTTGTAGATACGTTTATCCAAACTTACCAAAGTTCTGCAGCTCCAGCTCGTAAATGGGATTCAGCAAAAGCCTGACACGTTAAAATGATTCCACAGACAAAACATCTCTGTTTTTAAAAAGTAAAACAGTTCACACAAAAAAAGAAAGGTTTTTGGTAAGAAAAGTTCTGTTCAAAGCTTAATAAATCTCGTTTCATTTCTAATTGTTACAAATCACTTCTAAACGCTTCTGAACCATTAAAAAAAAAAGGTCTGAAAACTCTATGCCTATCCCTTTTCTACATTGAAATGGGTCTTTTAAGTCCCCTGAGACTAGTTCTAAACATCAACTAACTCAATCAACTCACTGTATCTTAGTTATAGCAAGAAAGTTCTATCTCTTATTAACTTACAGGGGGTAAAAGGCTATACCATTGTCTATGACTATGACTAATCAAATACTAATCTATACTAATAAAAGGCAAAGCCCTCACTGACTGACTCACTGACTGACTGACTCACTCACTGACTCAGCTAAAGGCTGAAATTTAGCAGGCTCATTCCTTACAGCTTACTTACAAAAGTTGGGCAGGTTTCATTTCGAAATTCTACGCGTAATGGTCATAACTGGAAGCTATTTTTCTCCATATACTGTAATGGAGTTGAGCTGGATGGCTGTGGGGGGCGGACTTTCATGTGACATCATCACACCTCCCACATAATCACGTGAACTGACTATCAACGCAGTACGTAGAAAACCAGGGAGAGCTAAAAAAAGCGCTGAACAAAAAATGCATTATATAATTGAGAAGGCAGCGAAACAATAAGAAGCGAGCGAGTGACATATACAACCATATTCATGAGTGCTGCTACTTCGGAAACAAAGCACGGTGTAACCCTAAAGTTTAAATTAAGTTCATAGACAGGCTACGCTGGCGCTTGTAATTTAGTGCCTGCCCATATAAGGTCAGTCCGCCAGCGCAATCCAAAAAACATTGCCGCTAAATATTCACGGGTGAAGGACTGTGCTTATGCAGAGGAAGATGAGATGGTCAGGGTGGTGTTTGGCACAAACTCAGCGAAACTGCGAGAGAAACATTTAAGTGCTGGGTCTTAACTAACATTGCATACAGCCATGGACATCACACGAGATGGCACCAGCACAGCTGGGAACCTTCGATGCAAGAACACCAAGCGGCTCTTGTGAACTGACGCAGTGCACAGACAAAAAGCAACAGTTCCAAAGAGTGCTGAACAAAAACCGAATTACACAATTGCGAAGGCAGGAAATAAGTTGATTCAGCCTCTGATACATACAAGCTGTAAAAGAGTAAGCAACAAACAGCATTAAGGTTTGGGGTTTTCCGGCCCCGTATATTGTAGACAATCCACAATATATCAAAAAATGCAGGTCAAAATATAAACAAAAACAGTTCATATGCGCGACATCCTTCAGAGGTGTCGGCGGCCATTTTATAGGGGAGGAGCCGGAAGTGGAGGAATGCTGGGAAGGAACCGTGAGGGAGGATGGGACTGCTTACGTCAGGAAAGATGGCGGAGGAAGGGCGGAAGTAGACGCACTGTGGGAAGGCTACGATGGCGGAGCGTCTCTTTTCCTAGAAGACAAAGGAGAAAGGTTAGTACCCTGCCACTCCCTGCCGGCGAATGTCTTTCGAAGCAATTTAAAGTTTATCCACGGTCTCCTACTCGCGCATGCGTGACACGACCCCCCCCTCAGCCCAAGACCGTCAGGTCGGGCGGACCTAACCGAGAAGTCGTGGATGCGAGAGAGGGCATCGGCATTGGCCTGAAGGCCGCCGCGGCGATAAGTGACCGTGAACTTATAGGGCTGTAAGTCCAGAAACCACCTGGTGACCCGCGGATTCGACTCTTTATGGAGGGACATCCAATGAAGCGCAGCGTGATCAGTCACCAGAGTGAATTCACGACCCAACAGGTAGTACCGGAGATAAGTCACAGCCCACTTAATGGCCAGGGCTTCCCTCTCTACTGCCGCGTACCTGGCCTCTCGGACCAGCAGTTTCCGGCTTAGGTACATCACGAGGTGTTCGACACCATCGACGCTTTGACTCAACACGGCGCCCAGGCCTGTGTCCGAAGCGTCGGTCTGGAGGATAAAAGGCAGCCCAAAATCAGGGATCCTTAATACAGGTGCCGACGTTAGGGCCTTTTTTTAGGTCATTGAATGCGTGTTCCGCCTTGTCGTTCCATACCACATGCAGGGGAGAGCCCTTCTTTGTTAAATTAGTCAAGGGTGCTGCCCTTTTGGAGAAACGGGTACGAACCGGCGGTAGTACCCGCCAGCCCCAAGAAAGCCTGCACCTGTCTCTTGGTATTCGGACGGGCCATTCCAGGATGTCTTTGACTTTGGAACATTGGGGTCTCACCTGTCCTCGTCCCACAAGGTAGCCTAAATACCTGGCCTCCTTTAAGCCAAAAAAACAATTACGGGGGTTAATGCGGAGGCCGGCCTTAGCCAGTGTCGCGAGGACAGCAGAGACCTGCAGTAGATGCTCCTCCCAGGTGCCGGAATAGATGATGACGTCATCCAGGTAAGCAGCATTATAGGACTGGTGGGGCTTCAGCACTCTATCCACCAGACGTTGAAAGGTCGCTGGGGCCCCGTGCTAGCCCAGATGGGAGGAACCTTGTATTGCCAATGCCCACTAGGGGTGCTAAAGGCCGTTTTTTCTTTTGCAGATGCCGTTAAGGGAATTTGCCAATACCCTTTCGTCATATCAAGAGTAGTCAAGTATCGAGCCGCACCCAGCCGCTCGAGTAGGTCATCAATGCGGGGCATCGGGTAGGCGTCGAACTTGGAGGCCTGGTTTAGACGTCTAAAGTCATTGCAGAACCTCCAGGAGCCATCCGGCTTGGAAACGAGGACGATTGGGCTGGAACAAGGGCTATGGCTTTCCTCGATAATGTCCATATCCAACATTCGTTGCACCTCCAGTTCCACTTCGTCACGTTTTGCCTCCGGGAGTCTATAGGGCCTCTCCCGGACAATAACTCCGGGGTCTGTGACTATATCATGTGCAATCAGCGAGGTCCGGCCCGGTGACTCGCTCAATACTTCGGGGATGGCGTGGATAGCCTGGGTTATCTCTCGCCTCTGTAAGGGTGTCAGCTCGTCACCGAGGTTAAGGGCAGACGTGCTAGCGAATAGGTTAGAGGGATCTACGAGTGTCAGGAGACTCCTCCCTGTCCTTCCAAGGTTTCAACAAATTGACATGGTAGATCCTCTTGCTCGGTCGACGATTAGGTTGCTTAACTAAATAGTTGACGAGCCCCTTTCTTTCCTTAACCTCGTATGGCCCCTGCCAGTGAGCTAGCAACTTGGAGTGGGAGGTAGGAACGAGCACCATCACTCGATCCCCCGGGCGGAACTCCCGGAGGACGGAGTTGCGGTTGTAACACCGGGCCTGCGCTGCCTGCGCACGAGTCACGTGGTCCTTTAGGAGTGGCCTGATTTTAGCGAGCCTGTCGTGCAGTTGTGCCACATACTCCAATATATTGGAGGAGGGAAGGGCCTCAGCCTCCCAGCCCTCTTTTAGTATGTCTAAAAGTCCCCGGGGTTGTCGCCCGTACAATAATTCAAAAGGGGAGAAGCCCGTAGATGCCTGGGGCACCTCCCGGTAGGCAAAAAGCACGAGCGGTAGGAGCTGGTCCCAATTCCTGCCATCGGCGCTGACTACATTGCGGAGCATCTGTTTAAGTGTCTGGTTAAAACGTTCTACCAGCCCGTCTGTTTGGGGGTGGTAGACAGACGTCTTCAGGTGCTTTATTTGCAGTAATTTGGCAACCTCCCTGAACATATCTGAGGTGAAGGGAGTACCCTGGTCCGTGAGGACTTCTTTGGGGATACCCACTCTCGAAAATAGGTTGACTAATTCTTGTGCGATATTTTTGGTGTTAGCGGAGCGCAGGGGAACCGCCTCTGGGTATCGGGTTGCATAGTCTACCATGACCAATATATACTTGTGGCCACGGTTTGACGGTTTCAGGGATCCTACTAAGTCCACCCCTATTCGGTCAAATGGGACGTCTATTAGGGGTATTGGGATGAGAGGAGCCAGAATCTGGCTCCTAGGAATTTGGCGAATCTGACATTCTGGACAGGATTGACAGAAGCGCCGGACCTCCTCGTTGATCCTGGGCCAGTAAAAGCGGAGCTTGATTCTCTCCAACGTTTTTTTGGCCCCGAGGTGGGCGCCTAGGAGGTGAGCGTGAGCTAGTTCACATACCTCCCGCCGAATGGTACGCGGCACTAGCAACAATTTCCGCACCTCACCCTCGTGGGTTGCCACCCGATACAACATTATTTTCCAGCACAAAGAAGGGCTCGCGTGGCATGGAACCGTCAGCTTGTGAGCTGCCTGGAAGAACAATTGCATTCCGGGCAAACCGCAGGGAATCGTCATTCCACTGCTCCCTTTTAAACGAGGCAGGCGTGGACTGAAATTGGTGGTCCAAACTGCTCAGGGGGTCTTGTGAGCGGGTTGGCGGAAGTGTTCCCTGGCTCGTCCCGTCTCCGGCGGATACTTCCGGGTTTAGAGTTCGTCTGAGAAACTTCCCCCGATGTGCCTGCGCCATTATGGCTTGCCTCAGAGTATGGCGTGGAGACCCAGGAATGGTTTCTCGCCCCTTCATAACCAGACCTAGTGAGGCCCCGGGAGCGGTGTTCGTCTTATCACTTTTCCTGTGCGACCAGTCTTGTCCCAAAATTACTGGATAGGGGGGATCGGGCAACATCGCGACCGTCAAGTTGGAAACTTGCCCCTTCCATGTGATGTAACAGCGGGCGGAACGGTAAGACCTGGTCTCCCCATTCACACAAGTGACATGCAATTGCTGCGTAAGCCACTGTCGTGGTAAGACGTAACGGCGAGCGACAATAGTGATGTTGATGCCGGAGTCAAATAAAGCTATCACCGAGTGCCCGTTTAATAACACCACTCCCATGTTTGGACTTGCCAGCGGGTGCGACGGAGTACAGTACCTTTCGGCGGTGGCCGATAGGGTGTTGAGGGGACAGGTCGGTAGTAGATGGCTGGTCTCGCCGCACTTGTAACAGCGCGGGGAGGCCGACTTTTCTTTAGGCCTCTGCAGGGCTTCCGCAGTGCGTCAAGAGGGCTCGGGGGTGGCCTCCTGTCCCTGTTGGTTCCCACGAGCATGCCTTTCAGACCCCCTGGCTTGGTAGACCGCGAGCTGACGCTCCAGGACTTTCAGGAGGCCTGGCATGTCCTTATAGGGATGTCGCTGGACCTGCTGGGCGAGGGAGCTTAGCAAGGCATTTACCAGGCCCTCACAGGCCACCTGTTCCACGACCTTCCGGGCTTGGGGACCTTTGGGCCATAACCAGCGTCCCATCTTCCCCCACAAGTCGAAGGCCTGTGCACGGGCCGGCTTCTCCGGGTCAAACTACCAGCTGCGTCACTCAGTCGCCTGCTGGCCCAGCGTGATGCTGTAGCGTGCCAGGATCTCCTGCTTTAGGAGGTCGTAACTCGCGGCCTCCTCCTCGGGGAGGTCATAATAAGCCCGCTGCGCGGGTCCCTTCAGGTAGGGCGCCAGAATGAACGCCCACTCGGACCGCTGCCACTTGTTCCGGGTGGCCATCCGCTCGAAGATACCCAGGTATGACTCAATGTCATCCGCCTCTGTCATGGGTACCAGAGGCGGAGGCGTTGGACGAGGCGGATCAGGTCTTACCCTTCGGGCTTCTGCCAACCTGGCCTTCGTGTCCTCCAGCTCGCGGGTGGTGGCGGCTTGCGCCTGCAGCAGGGCCAGGATCTAGGTATTCATTCCCTGCAGCACTGTATTAAGGTCCTGCCCTTCAGTCATCTCTCTCGGGCTGGTATCCTGCCGACTCCGCCACTGTAAAAGAGTAAGCAACAAACAGCATAAAGGTTTGGGGTTTTCCGGCCCCGTATATTGTAGACAATCCACAATATATCAAAACATGCAGGTCAAAATATAAACAAAAACAGTTCATATGCGCGACACCCTTCAGAGGCGCCGGCGGCCATTTTATAGGGGAGGAGCTGGAAGTGGAGGAATGCTGGGAAGGAACCGTGAGGGAGGATGGGACTGCTGACGTCAGGAAAGATGGCGGAGGAAGGGCGGAAGTGGACGTACTGCGGGATAGCTATGATGGCGGAGCGTCTCGTTTCCTGGAAGACAAAGGAGAAAGGTTAGTACCCTGCCACTCCCTGCTGGCGAACATCTTTCGAAGCGATTTAAAGTTCGTCCACGGTCTCCTACTCGCGTAGGATTCATAAGTGCAACTACTGCGGAAACAAAGCACACGGTGGAAAAGGTCAATGTCCCGCTAAACGAAGACAGTGTAAAAAAAAACCCATGCATGCAGTGTGTCACATCTCAGATAAAGAGAAAGACGAGCTGTTTATTGATGCAGTAAGAAACGAATCGATGAATGAAACCTCTTATCTTTACAACGATTGACAAACATGGAATGTAACTTGAACACAACACATCCTACAAATACGACCCTGATTGAAAGAAATAATGATAATCAAATCCTTGATGACAGCAACACTCAATAACACTCAGAAAACAATTACTGTATATTGACAATCATGTTACGTTATTTTTAAAATGTTCCCTTTTCTTTTTCATAACTTCTTTAACACACTACTTCTCCGCTGCGAATATATATATATATATATACCTCGATCTACATACTCTCAAATCGACAAGCCACACGCCGTGGCACAATTGTAGAGGCTTCGCCTCTAGCGCCGACATCCGAGGTTCGATTCCCGAGAGGGATGCACTGAGTATGTATGCGCGCTTCCCGTTTCATTTTACCCTCGCATCTCCTTGGTTTGGGACGTATGAAAAAATATGCGGTTAACGCAGAATCATGTTACGTTATTTTTAAAATGTTTCCTTTTCTTAGCACAAGCACAGTTGAGAAGTTTCGATGCATGTATTCCATAACGCGTTAAAAAAATAATGCATTTAATCACACTTTCAATTCCAAGCAATGGGGAACTTTTGTCAGTGCATGATTTCCTGGTACATCAATTACACTGATGCACACATCACAGCTACAAAAATCGACTGATCGGAGCAAAATTTCATTTCAAAAGACTACCCGAGCGAAGCCTTGATAAAAGCATGGTTTTGTGCACACTGAAAAGCAAGCAAAATTAGATGCATTACAGAAAGTGGACTTTGTGGCTCTTACTGGGGATCATTGGACTTCCGTGACCGTTAGTAATTCTAATTACATCTAATTACAAAATGTTCAATTATAACACTGTTTTAGCCTAATGTACAAAATAATTTTGGCTGAGGTTACTCAGAGTTTAAAGATTAAGTTGGTCAAATTACCTTTTATGTTTCTGACTTATTTTTTTAAGAAGAAAAACTGCACTTTATGTTGAAATTTTGGTTATTATTATTTAAAGACAATACCATTCTGAAAATGTACTTAAAGTACTTAAACTACCACTTTATTTTTAAGTCTGCCCAATTTTAACCAGGGATGATATTTTTGTTTCTGTTTTGAATTCAAATGCAGTTTAAAAGCATTTTTTTTCAGAAATTAAAACAGCTTGAGTTTACAATATTCATGTCCATGTCTATTATTTGATTCTGTCGCCCACTAAAACCCTTTTAAATTAAAAAAAACATTTGCGATTTGGGGCAAATTTACGTGTGCGATTACATACGATTAATCAAGATTAATTCTTACACAGCCTCTAATTAATTGGATAAATTTTTTTAATCGAGTCCCACCCCTAATATATATATGTTGATATATATATATGTATATTTGTATATATATGTGTATATACAGTATATATGTAGATATGTATATGTGTATATATGTATATATATGTGTGTGTGTGTATATATATGTGTATATATGTATATATATATGTATATATATATAACTGTGTATATATGTATATATATATATATATATGTCTATATATGTGTGTGTGTGTATATATATATATATATATATATACAGTGGTGTGAAAAACTATTTGCCCCCTTCCTGATTTCTTATTCTTTTGCATGTTTGTCACACAAAATGTTTCTGATAATCAAACACATTTAACCATTATTCAAATATAACACAAGTAAACACAAAATGCAGTTTTTAAATGATGGTTTTTATTATTTAGGGAGAAAAAAAAATCCAAACCTACATGGCCCTGTGTGAAAAGTAATTGCCCCTTGTTAAAAAATAACCTAACTGTGGTGTATCACACCTGAGTTCAATTTCCGTAGCCACCCCCGAGGCCTGATTACTGCCACACCTTTTTCAATCAAGAAATCACTTAAATAGGAGCTGCCTGACACAGAGAAGTAGACCAAGAGCACCTCAAAAGCTAGACATCATGCCAAGATCCAAAGAAATTCAGGAACAAATGAGAACAGAAGTAATTGAGATCTATCAGTCTGGTAAAGGTTATAAAGCCATTTCTAAAGCTTTGGGACTTCAGCTAACCACAGTGAGAGCCATTATCCACAAATGGCAAAAACATGGAACAGTGGTGAACCTTCCCAGGAGTGGCCGGCCGACCAAAATTACCCCAAGAGCGCAGAGACGACTCATCCGAGAGGTCACAAAAGACCCCAGGACAACATCTAAAGAACTGCAGGCCTCACTTGCCTCCATTAAGGTCAGTGTTCACGACTCCACCATAAGAAAGAGACTGGGAAAAATGGCCTGCATGGCAGATTTCCAAGACGCAAACCACTGTTAAGCAAAAGAACATTAGGGCTCGTCTCAATTTTGCTAAGAAACATCTCAATGATTGCCAAGACTTTTGGGAAAATACCTTGTGGACTGATGAGACAAAAGTTGAACTTTTTGGAAGGCAAATGCCCTGTTACATCTGGCGTAAAAGGAACAAAGCATTTCAGACAAAGAACATCATACCAACAGTAAAATATGGTGGTGGTAGTGTGATGGTCTGGGGTTGTTTTGCTGCTTCAGGACCTGGAAGGCTTGCTGTGATAGATGGAACCATGAATTCTACTGTCTACCAAAAAATCCTGAAGAAGAATGTCCGGCCATCTGTTCGTCAACTCAAGCTGAAGCGATCTTGGGTGCTGCAACAGGACAATGACCCAAAACACACCAGCAAATCCACCTCTGAATTGCTGAAGAAAAACAAAATGAAGACTTTGGAGTGGCCTAGTCAAAGTCCTGACCTGAATCCAATTGAGATGCTATGGCATGACCTTAAAAAGGCGGTTCATGCTAGAAAACCCTCAAATAAAGCTGAATTACAACAATTCTGCAAAGATGAGTGGGCCAAAATTCCTCCAGAGTGCTGTAAAAGACTCATTGCAAGTTATCGCAAACGCTTGATTGCAGTTATTGCTGCTAAGGGTGGCCCAACCAGTTATTAGGTTCAGGGGCAATTACTTTTTCACACAGGGCCATGTAGGTTTGGATTTTTTTTCTCCCTAAATAATAAAAACCATCATTTAAAAACTGCATTTTGTGTTTTCTTGTGTTATATTTGACTAATGGTTACATGTGTTTGATGATCAGAAACATTTTGTGTGACAAACATGCAAAAGAATAAGAAATCAGGAAGGGGGCAAATAGTTTTTCACACCACTGTACATATATATATATGCCAGCAACACTCATGACAATGACAAAACAATTACATTGTCAATCATGTTACGTTATTTTTAAAATGTTTCCTTTTCTTTTTCATAACTTCTTTAACACACTACTTCTCTGCTGCGAAGCGCGGGTATTCTGCTAGTATGAATTAAACTTAACTTAAAGAATTACTTTCTAAAATTGGCTCTTACATTTCCAGCCCCTAATTGGCTATGCAGGAGTAAAGATAATTACTACAATAAGAGCCACTAACTATACTTTTACATTAGCTATTGTTTTCAAATCACTAGCAATAACACTGCAAACAAATTATCTTAGGTATTAATGATTTGAACTGATTTCTGTTATTTCCCAAATTCAACTAGCCAGGAATCTTTCAGTTCCTTTTAGCCTCTAAGGAGAGAACATATTTAGTATACACATGTTTTAATACAGATTAGGAATAGGGTTTCAGTAGAAAATTATTCCTTACAGTTATAGTGGGACTTTAACAAGTCCCAAAGGGGGGAGTGTGGAAGAATAATGTTAGGGTAACATACCAATTATCTCAAAAAAATAGCATAAAGGCTTAATAAATGACAGAAACCTGTTCAGGCACACCATTGAAGGCAGATAAAGATCAAGTGAACAACAAAATGTGTACCTGAAATATAAAAATTGGTTTAGGAAAATACTGAGATGGTCAAGTAAATAATGTACCAGAAGAAAGGTTGATGTAATATACAAAATGTACTGAAGGATGACTGAGTGATGACTAAGAAATCAGCAGCTGTCTTATAAACGAGAATGGACAATTGTTATATGCACAGAAATTTCAAGTGAAATTTCAATCAAAAAATTAATGATATTAGAAATAACATAGTATATCTCCCCAACACTAAGGATCCCCCTAAACCCCAACATCCTGTTATAAACAAATTAAACTCTTTCACTAGGATAGATTTACAAAAAATAATATCTCAATTAAAACCCTCCACCTGCGTCCTTGACCCAATACCAACAAGGTTTTTCAAAGAAGTATCAGGCGTGCTAATTGATAATGTTCTTGACATAGTAAATTCGTCACTAGATACTGGGGTCTTCCCAGACTGTCTTAAGACTGCTGTAGTTAAACCCCTACTTAAGAAACATAATCTTGACCCCTCGGCTCTTGAAAATTTTAGACCCATCTCTAACCTGCCCTTCTTAAGTAAAGTTCTAGAGAAGGCAGTCATTATGCAGTTAAATAACCACCTAAATAAACATGCTATTCTTGATAAATTTCAGTCAGGTTTTAGAACAAATCACAGCACAGAAACTGCACTCGTTAAAGTAGTAAATGACTTGCGGGTAAATGCAGACAGAGGCCATTTATCTGTTCTCATCCTCTTAGATCTGAGTGCTGCATTTGACACCATTGATCACAACATTCTTAGAAATCGCCTTAGTCAATGGGTGGGCCTCTCTGGCAGTGTCTTAAATTGGTTTGAATCCTACCTGACAGGGAGAAAATATTTTGTTAGTTGTGGGAATTACAACTCGAAGACACATGATATCCAATATGGTGTTCCACAAGGCTCTATCCTGGGTCCGCTGTTATTCTCAATCTACATGCTTCCGTTAGGTCAGATTATCTCAGGGCACAACGTGAGCTACCACAGCTATGCTGATGACACACAGCTGTACTTATCAATAGCACCTGATGACCCGATTCTATTGATTCACTAACACAATGTCTGACTAGTATCTCAGAATGGATGAATAGTAATTTTCTCAAGTTAAATAAAGAGAAAACTGAAATTTTAGTGATCAGCAATAATGGATACAATGAGGCTATTAGAAATAAACTGGATACATTAGGATTAAAAGTCAAGACGGAGGTAAAAAGCTTAGGGGTGATTGTTGACTGTAATCTGAATTTTAAATCACATATTAATCAGATCATTAGGACAGCATTTTTTCACTTAAGAAACATAAGTAAAGTTAGACCTCTTATATCACTGAAAGATGCTGAGAAATTAGTTCACGCGTTTGTTTTCAGTCGACTAGATTACTGTAATGCACTCCTCTCTGGACTACCCAAAAGATATAAATCGTTTGCAACTAGTGCAGAATGCAGCTGCTAGAATCCTAACTAGGAAAAGAAAATCAGAACACATCACACCAGTCTTAGCGTCACTACACTGGTTACCTGTGTCATTCAGAATTGACTTTAAAATTCTGCTTATGGTTTATAAAGCCTTAAATAATCTCACCCCATCTTATATATCGGAATGTCTGACACCTTATATTCCAAATCGTAACCTCAGATCCTCAAATGAGTGTCTCCTTAGAATTCCAAGAACAAAACTTAAAAGAAGTGGTGAGGCGGCCTTCTGCTGTTATGCACCTAAAATCTGGAATAGCCTGCCAATAGGAATTCGCCAGGCTGATACAGTAGAGCACTTTAAAACACTGCTGAAAACACATTACTTTAACATGGCCTTTTATAACTTCATTTTAATCGTAATTTAACTTAATCCTGATACTCTGTATGTTCAATTCATCATAACAACTATTCATGGTGGCTCTAAAATCGGTACTGACCCCTACTCTCTTTTCTGTTTCTTTTTCCGGTTTCTTTGTGGTGGTGGCCTGCGCCACCTCCACCTACTCAAAGCTTCATGATGCTCCAACAATGATGGACGGATTAAAAGGAAGAAGTCTACGTGACCATCATCATCATCAAGCCCTTCCGTGAGAATCCTAAATCCAAAGAGGACTGTTTCATTTATGTTAGGTAGAATGCCCAGAGGGGACTGGGCGGTATCATGGTCTGGAATCCCTACAGATTTTATTTTTCTCCAGCCGTCTGGAGTTTTTGTTTTTCTGTCCCCTGGCCATTGAACCTTACTCTTATTCGATGTTAATGTTGATTTATTTTTATAATTATGTCTTTCATTTTTCTATTCTTTAATATGTAAAGCACTTTGAGCTACTGTTTGTATGAAAATGTGCTATATAAATAAATGTTGTTGTTGTTGTTGAAGTGTGGTAGTGCAACTCAAAGGTATAAGAAGAACCAGAATATAACAGACTGTTATCTATATATATATATATATATATATATATATATATATATATATATATATATATATATATATATATATATATATAATTCACTAAGGCAAGACAACCATGGAAAGCACGCCGGAAGGGGCATGGATTCACTGAGCCGTCGACAAGTAAGACACCTATAGCGCACGCAAGAAGGAGCCACGGCCACCAACTCCTGGCACCTCCGAGCCACGTTGACTGTTCATAGAGGCAAGTTTCTCACGGAGGTCAATCGCCATATGCAGCGTGTAAAACGGTTTGCGAGGGGTATCCCACGGGATCCTTAAAACAATCCTTTCCAACTGAGGTTAAAACACAATGAAGTAAGCAATCTTGAAAAAACGAGTTTTCGGTTACAACGCACGACCGCGTGCACCATAGCAAACTGTTTTACACGCTACATACAGTAATTTGCATCCGCGACAAACATGCATCTTCTTCACTCACTGACAATTATATGTTGCTCTCTCCAGAGTTCCATCTTTTCATTCACTTTCTGTTGTATCCTCAAACCCTCCCTTTTTAGACAACTGTGTCTTTCCAGAAGTGTTTAGCATTCAATTAATAATTATGCATGAGATTGAGTGTTTGTCTAGCAGGCGCAGAGAGGCGTGGGTAAGCCGTTGAACCCCATCCGGGCTGCAAACCGTGGAATTCCCACTAAGTGCGACTCATACGCTCCCACTGGTTCCATCCCTACCCTTTGTGCACACCCCCCTCCCACCTCGCGACTACCGTGGTCGGGTGTCTTGGTGGATTATATATAGAAAAGCAGCCAAAACCGCACAGAGCAATGAAATGTCTACGTGAGTCACAGATGCATCTGGACTGTGTAAAGACAACAGTGACTCCAGTGACGAGTTAGAGGTCGACACATGAGCGGGCAGTGCATACTGAACGAGAAATCAGCAGACTAGCATGACGGAGGGAGGTGAGTGGATGTCGTCCTCCTCTAGTGCCGTTCCACACTCCGCGCCTGATCACAGTGCACTTGCATCCCTCCGTCTGGCAGGAAAAGGTGCGATGAGGGTCCGCCAGTTTTCAATCACGGACGATTGTATGTTGGTTCCTTCCGTGCATTGTTGCTTTTCTTGCTGATTTATTACATTACCGATTTTCCAAATGTTAATTTTCTCCCTGTGCTTAAAAATCATTAAAAAATCGGCCTGATTATGCGCCGTATGGTACGCCGCAGGTTGGCTAGTTTTATATAAATCATTTGAGTGTAAACCAATGAACCAACCAGAGTAAAATGTATGTATTGATTGACACTATATGTAAATTCAGTAGTTTATAAAATGAATCTCTATTCTTTGTTTTCTCTGAACATTCTGACCATACTGTAATAGACTGCATTTGAACAATATTTACTGAATTGTCCTGTTAGAGGTTGTTTCTTTCTTTAATAAGATGTCTAATTTTTACCACAGTGTTAGACTCAGTTTTAAGAGGCTACTCTGTTGCTCTGCAATCCTCTTTCTTGTCAAGTATACGGGGTAGATCCCCAAATCCCTTTTTGTTCTCTTGTCATTCTTTATATATATTTTGCAGATTGACTAAAAAGAAATCAAAGACACCAGTCTATGTCAAACGTTAACAAAATCTGAAGCTACGCCATACCCATTAAAAATAATTTTCAGTGCCAGTGCATCATCAATTGAATGCCATTGACATATAACACTGCAAATGCCAAAGCACAAAGCATACAAAAGCATAAACTATATACAACAAATGCTCAAGACAACAAAAATATACTGTAAAAAATGAGGAAAGGGCATGAGAACACACTTAAAACCCAAATATAATTAATGGTGTCTAGTTAGGATATTTGAGGACATACTGTATAGGGTTGCCCCTGAACATCACAAACCCTTGTACTTGTTGCTACTGCTGAGGTCTTGAACAAGGTGATGGCTGTGCCTTAGAGGTCGTTAAAGGCCTGAATCTTGGTTTTTATCCAGGACACTGGCAAGACCAGACACTCAAACTCATCGCTCAGTCTCTCAAGGGTCCCAATCAGAACCTCCATTGATTCCGCGAATATTATAGAATTGTCAGAAAAGTCAAGATCAGTGAATCTTTCTTCACCACCAATGCCCCACAGCGCTGGACCCCATAACCTTACCTAACACCCAGTCAATGCAAGCATTGAACAGAGTAGGAGCAAGAACGCATCCCGAAGAACCCCAGAATTAATTGGGAAAAACGCAGAGGTTCTGCTTCCACTCTGCACAACCAGTGTACAGGCTGACCATGATATTCAGCAACCTTGAGGGGATCCCACAAAGTCTCAGGATGTCCCACAGGGCAGTTTTGTCAACTGAGTCTAATGCTTTAAGAAAGTTGACAAAGGCTGCAAAGAAACTCAGCTGATATTCACATTTGTACTCCATAATAACCCACAGTACCAGGATGCGGTTGATGGTAAACTTCTTAGGTGTAAAACCAGACTGCTGCAGTGGTGAGTAAGTGGTCATGGATTCTATATGAGGATTGTAGCGGTCAGGTGCTGCTAAGATTCACACCATCAAGATGATGGTGATTTATTTATTTTTATCGTGGATCCCAGGGACGTTCCTAGCCTTGGCTCGACCCACTCACACTCACAAACAGAGACAAAATGCAGCACACTGGTAACTAACAGGAATTAAAGAATATAATGAAATAAAATTATATAAATGAAACCAATAATACCACCCCTGTACCCCTACGGCAATATTACATTAAACATATAATCACAAACACTACACAGCAAAGTCCATGGAATACCAAACCGGATGTATTGAAAGATGATGAGAGTAAGTCCAGAGATCTGTATGTGGAAAGGGTATGAAAATACAGTCCTACCGGTAGACACTGTAAGGGTGAAGACGGATGGATGGTTCAGGAGCACTCCTATACTTGCGGGAAAGCCGTGAATCGAAAAAAAAAAACAGTCCTCAGCACACAGACAGACGATCCAGACCCCAACAACGAATAAAATCCAGGACACAGTGATTAAATATGTCTGCATTAACAGAAGGCAGTCCGACAAGTAAATGAAACACAAAATACAACAACAAAAAACACTTCCCCTTTCCCTTGGCCACCTGCCCTCCTTTTAAACTCCTCTGACCCCAACTGACCCCAACAGCCCCTGCAGGGACTGCTGGGAGATGCAGTTCTAACGAATAGTAGCACTGCTACAGGATAACCCTAGCAAGGACTTTACCCGGCACCTAGAGCTATGTCAACTGCTATCAAGGCAAACAATCAGTTGGGATGATGCCAATCTCTCAAATGAAAGCAAAGATTGCTTGTAGTGCCAGGAGGACAGTCTTACCACCAGCCTGGAGAAGTTCACCCCGGATACCACAGGTCCTGCACCCTTCACGATCCTTAGGTAATGCACCAGTGAGATTGGATGTTTCACAGCTTAAAAATGGATGCTCAAAATAGCCAACCCAGCACAACTGCATTGTTATCTGTAAGGACCGTTCCATCAGCCGCCCTGACTATGACTCTCTGATGTGCGTAATGCTTCGATTCCACTGTAAGCAGGATGTGGGTCACTAGACCATAGATAGTGTGTCACTTGCTCAAAGAATCCTCTAACAAATGCCTCCTTATCTGCCCTCAGGAACATGCAACCACTTTCACCGTGGTCACCTGACCCATGGGGACCGAGGCAATCCTCATAGCCTGCCCTGTCAATGCCAGTGGTTGCATTTAAGTCAAACATGACCAGAGAAGTGTCACCACATGGGCACCCATCGAAGTTGCAAATAAAATGTCACCATTACTCAGACATTATTTACTGTGGTCAGAGCATACACTGAGGCAACAGACAAGGCACCCAGAGAGTGCTGTAATCTAAGTCTCATTATTCGCTCATTAAAGGAGTGACATCGATCTGCAGCAGCTACTCCCTGAGTATGATAGCCATCAGGACGACCAGACCAATTAAAGGTGTACCAACCTACAGAGATCTGGCCAGTCCCAGGTCTGCCAACCTCAGAAAGTGCCGCCACTAAAATGCAGAGTTTACACAGCTCCTCCAACAGCAGAGGAAGATGATCATCATGCCAGAGAGGCAAGACATGCCACGTGCCTACCTGGATGGGCCGCCTCAAATTGGGATCTGAGTGCAGCCGTGCAGCAGGCGACACCTCAGCACCACACCAGTTCTGATCCCTGATAAGCCTGACCCCATTGGCTCTCTGACTGTTTTGACTCTTCAGAGATGGAGCTCCCTAGGGCTTTACTCCATCCCCCTCCAATGTCTCAGAACTGTATGAAGTTTTTTTTACGTTGGCTGGAGTGTCAATTCTGACACTAACCCCATGATTTCCCTGCAAGTCGGAGGGCCACTTCATCTGTTGGGTATGACGTTAAACTGTATCCGTCTCTACTAGCAGTCCTCCAACTTGCAGGGAAATCATGGGGTTGGGGGTCGAATAACAAAATAAATAAATAAAGAGAGCAGGGACAGGACCTCAGCATTGTTCTTCCTTTTATCAACCTCATTGAATTCCATCCATAAAGGTGCTGGCATAAGCCCACCACCAGAAACTAAGAACAGAAAACAAGACAAATAATTTAATTAGTCAAAAGTTTAATAAAAATGCAAATTTAGAAAGTAATTTTAAAGATGTGATTTTAGTTTTACTGTGCCATCCTGACATATCTCTATAAGTAAAATATTCCATATTTTAAGAGCATATAAACTAAAGGTAGTGTCATCACTTCTTTAAAATTTTACTCTTGGAACAGCATGCAATGCAGAATTTGAGAATCTAAGGTTACCATTAGGAATGTAAGGGGACAAATATTCCAAGATATATAAGGGTTCAAGATTATTTAAAGCTTTGGCCCTAGATGTTCTGAAACCATACAAAGTTAGAGCAGCCTTGTGCTTTATAGACAGTCAGCCAGATGAGAGCGTTTTTTGTCTAGTTTTTATGTCATATCAGTTCATCCATCAGTTGAAGCATTTGAACATTAGCAAATATAGTGAATGGCAGGCCTGTTCTGAATCCTGTTTTCCCATTATCTGTCTTCAGTCGAAAGCCTCCTCTGGTAGGCTGAAACAGAGCTGCTTAAACCCTATGGATCACGTTTCATGTTAACACAAATAAAAGTGTGCTGAAAGAATGAATGAATCAATAATAATGGCATGGTGGGATAGTGGTATGGCTCAGAATGTTGCACTTCCACTTCATAACTGTAGGATCATACACTACAACCCTTCCCTAGACATTATCTATGTAGAGTTTGTATATTCTCCTGAGTTTGTGAGCATTTTTTCTGGTTACCTATTATGAATTGAGTTTTGTTTTTTTCACCTTTCGTTGCTTCTTCAACACATTTTAAGTTTGTTTATGGTTTTATAAAATGTAGAGCTCTAATATAACACTTGTTTTTATAAAAAAGTATGTTTATTTATTTATTTAGGTTAATTATTTTTCCTGTCTTGCTATAACACCATTGCTAATTTCTTGTGAGTGATGCGATCTATTTCTACAGTTGCTATGACATTGCTGTTAGGAGTGCCTGGCAAGTGATGTCATCAGTGTGACCTTGTAAAGGTCATAGCTGTGCACTTCCTGATTGTCCAAGGTTGCGGATTGATCTTCAAAACCTTTAGTAAGTGTACTTTTCTAGCATTTTCTGGTGAAGGACCCTTTACTTTGAGGTTTTCTGATTGTAAATTTTGCTTCTTCATTTGGTTTAACAACAGGTCTGTCTGAAAATGTAGCTATATTTCCTATTTATGTTTCATCTTCTGGTCCCTTATTTGTTCATATTGCCTTTTTCATCTAAGCACTCCAGTACCCCGGGGGATGGGGGTAGCATTGGAAAACTAAACAAAAAAATACATCCATCCATCAAATTCCAAATAAGCTTAAGGCAATTTATGCTCATGACATGCTAGAACCTATCCTAGTATCACTTGGTGTCAGTCAGGCATCAGACCATTCATGGCATACATATGTAAACTCCTACATTCACTCACTAATGTCTAGTTTGTAAGTAAGAAAAAGGAATATTCTCAAACCTAAATAGTCTAATTCAGGGTCAGTGGGGAGATGGAACACTCCCTAGTGTAACTGTGTAAAAGACAAGGAGCATTCCTAGATTCAGCACGAATTTATTGCAGACTTCACTCACTAAAGTTCTTCCATACTATTATTTCAGAAAGACCATTGACCCAAACACACATATTTTTAGGGATTCGGTAGAAACATGAAGTATGTATGTGTTAAAAAAAAAAAAACAAAACTCTAGACTGAAGGAAAATGTGCAGTCTTCATGCAGACAATGAGCAGACACAGTATTTGACCCCTTAGATTGACCCCTTTATTGTCTTTATGCTGGGTCCATGTAATGGCAGGGCTTAGCACTGCATCACTTTTATAATGGTTGTTCAAAGTATATATGAGTGTGAATGATTTCCCTTTTGGTGCCAAGAATTGTTCCTGCTCCCTACGATATTAGAACTGCAGTAAGTGGGTTCACAAAATGAATGTATAGATGGATGAATGAGGGACAAAATCTGCAAGCCATTTTGAATATGTAGAATCAGCAAAAAAAGGTGTTTTCATGACAAGACAGTAGATACTTATTTATTAAGTCTCATGAAAAGCTGCAGACCAATAACATTGTATTATACAAGTTACGATGTTATGCAATCAAAACACATCTGTTTTTAAGTTACAATGAATGAATTTGATTTAATAGCTATATAACATGAATGTTCTTTATTTTATAAAAGCCTTAAAAAGTTCAGTATTCTGTATTTGTATCAGACACTCCTGAGTATGTACAGTAGCTTGCTTCTTTAATGTACTGCCAGCCTTAACTTTAATAAATATCCCCAGGATACACTTTGATGCATGGATTTGATGGATACAAAAAAAAAAACAAAACTAGCTCATGCCAAGTCCACGTTTTAACGTTTTTTTCTTCTATTGTAAACTCTTTATAGTGAGCTATTTTTATCACAATGAATAAAGATCTTTACTCTTTTACCTTATGGAATTCTGTTAAATATCTGCTTGTATGTGGGCACATTAAAGAAACACCAAGTACAATCAAACTCCTAATTATGTGGATAATTATTTCAAATGTTATGCTTTTACCTATTAAAGAGTTTACCAGTATCCTTTTGCATTTACTTCATTATGGTGTTATTCTGGAAATTTAAAAGACAGGTTTGCTTTTGGGCTACAGATAGACAGACCTCACAAAATTGCATTCTTGCCTTTAATTATAAAAGGATGACATTTTATTTATCTGTATATAAGGCTGCTCCTTTGTGCAGTCAAAGAAAGCAGCAACGTGATGGATAAAGGTGAAAAGATAGTCCACCAAATATGTTTTCTGTCATTCTTTCATTTTGAAAAATGAATGGACATTACATTAACTTCTGTATCAAATGCACCTTGTTAATAGTTTTATCTCAAGAGCAGCAGCTTTTCAACATGGAGATCACTTTCACAGGCAGAACACCCAGAATAAAACAGCAGTACTCAGTGGATTTCAAAAACTGCTTCTAAGGCAGCAAACAAATCCCAGTCCTAATGCTGTAAGTAGATATTTTTGGCTGTTCCCTAAAACCTCTGTTGTTTTAGAGTTTTACATTACCACACAGCTTACGCTGCCAGAACAATTTATATGTTATAGATGTAGCTCTGCGAGTATACAGTACAATGAAAGGTTTACTGTCTGTGCTTCACAGGAAGGCGCAACAGGGATTTGAAATACTCTGTAATTATTTAACCACACATAACACTTTGCCATATAATCCCAGCAGATTGCTATACATTTCCCAGCAATGTATGCATTGTTCGCACACACCAGCAAACCACATTCTTGGCAACAGAAAGAACCATCTTAAGATTCTTTACTTCAGATATCTCTTGATGAAAATTCTTTTGCCCATCCTGTTTTTTTAGTTACAGTGGAACCTGAAATTTGAGGTGTGTGACCCTACCACTCTTAAGTTTTAATAGCTCTGTTTTTTGTAAGGACAGGAACTGGCGGCTCTTTGCCTCACTTGGGCAGATTTTTGTCTGTGGATTACTGCCACTTGCAGCTTGAGGAAAAATAAATTGCTGTTTCTAAGTAAGAATGTACCGATTCTTCGTTAAGTAACTACTGATTCTAAAAATCCTTACCTAAGCTAAAAAAGTTTGCTTTGATTTATTATGGTATTGTGAGACACTGGCCTCTGTGCAGATGGGGTACTGGATAGGGAGACGATATGAGGCAACAAAATCATCCACATTTTTCAACATTGCATTTGTTTAGTTTTGTAGACTTGAGCAAAAATTATAGAAAGAAGATATTCAGACACTTTGCAGAGTCCAGTAAAAATATCTCAAGTGCTCAACTGTGTATGTAGCATCTTTATAAAGTCATTTGTAATTTAAAACTTTATGGTGAGAGAAAAAGCTGTAAGCAGCCAACAATTGGGAAATTAATGCAGTTAAAAAAAGTAACTAATATGATTAATTGGGGAAGATCAGACAACTAAAACACCAAGATTTCCTAGAGAACTCTAAATCATAAATAAAATATCCTCACTGTAAGAGTCAAACAAATAACTGCTCTGCTTGAGGTTTCCAGAGCCTCAGACTCTTCTACATTCTCTAAAATAGGTCTCCATGGTGCCATTTAGTACTATTTCCTTCTTTTTATAAAACTAGGGGGCTCTGCCCCCTGCTCGCTTAGCTCGCCAATCGGATATACAATTTTAAAAGCTGTTTTTTTTTCTTTGGAATTGTTTCAGTTTCATTATTTGCACTTTTACAAACTTTATTAAAAACAATATTTGGAATTACCTTTTCTTCAAGATCGCATTGAATTTTGATTCCGTTTCTGGAGATACATTGTGACACTGCAACGTATATCTGCCCGTGAGTGAATATTGGTTCTTTTTGTCTAATAAATAATCCGACTTTTTTTAATGTTTGTCCCTATGGCATATCTGAATGGCATATCAAGATCTCCTTTGGTGTCTAATGTTATTCGCGGAATATATATTACCTTGCTTTTCGCCTGTTTAAATTCTCCTTGATCATAAATATACACCTGACCGAATTATGTTTTCTTTGAAATTAAACTTGTCGTTGCTTTAACTGTTGCAGGACCACAGATTCTCATAGTGTATGGTCCATTATTGTGTAAATCTACATTTTTTGCATTGAATGATGTGAAGGTGAAAAGATTATTGTAGACTTGTATATTTTGACTGTAGTGTTTGTGGATTCTGTGGTAGGCTGACGCCCTGCCCGGGGTTTGTTCCTGACTTGCGTCCTGTGCTGGCTGGGATTGGCTCCAGCAGACCCCAGTGACCCTGTTTTTGGGTATAGTGGGTTGGGAAATGACTGACTGACTGTTTGTGGATTTCACTTTTCCCAAACATCAAATCTTTTAATTCTCTTGGATACGCCTCCTCATTGTGTAGAAACACTACTTTTCCCTGATGGCAACACAAATTAGATGATCTACAAGTCTCTGACTTAAACTTCAAAGCCTTACAATATTTCCATACTTCTGACATATCATCGATGTCCATATATTCGCTCTCTATTCGCCTTTCCATTATTTCACCAAGTAATAATTTCTCTTTTTTAGTGCTAATGCGATCTTTATCTTGTTTTGATACTTTCAAATTTTTCTGCTTTTATATTCTGTAACTTGCTCTGTATGTATATCGCACCTACGTTTTTTGTGTCTTTTGAATTCCACTGTTTTCATTATCTATAACTTGCTCTGCGTGTGTTTTGCCCCCTCATTTTTGAACCTCATTATGATATTTTACTTTGTTTTCTACTCTTTGACTTTTATTTCTGACCTTGCTTTGTCCTGCTTTTTTTTCAATGACACCTGGTCCTGATGATTAATTTCCTTTTGTTTGCGCTAATGCGATCTTTACTATCTCTTTTTTGATACTGTAGCGACCTCTGCCTCTGGCTTGAAAAGAGAAGTAGTTAAAAAAAAACAGACTAACGTAATAAAGTGTTACAAAAGTTGTAGTTGAACAATCACCGACTTTATAACCCCAAACACAACTTTCTAGCACCCTTTCCAACCCCTCCTCTGCTGGGTCTCACCCCCTTACCGCATCAATCAATACCCTGCTATCAGTCTTCCATGCTGTACTCCGTCCTCCTTCAATCGGACCTAACAGTCACTTAAAAAAAAGGCTTCAGCCAGGCTGGGACGCTACAATACTGTTGAATTTTACTGCTTTCATATTCTTACCTTTCTCTGCATGTGTATCGTGCCATTGTTTGTTTGAGCCTTTCGAATTCCACTGCTTTCATAATCCCTTATCTGCCTTTTTTTCTCTCCAACGCTTTTGGGTCTCTTTTCTCCGCGCTGCTCTTTCTTCTTTGCTTAGTCGTTGATGTTTCATCTAGAACATAGAACTTATACACTTTATATGTGCTGAGAGCACAGGATCTGTGTGTGCTACGTGCCTTTACACAACTGAGTGTTTTGCTGGCTGTGCCCTTATTTGATATTGGTTGTAAGTAGGGTGTGTCTTGCAAGAATCTCATGTTCTATGTCCCCACGAGATGGTCCTGGGACAATCTCTTGGCACCAAGTCTCATGTTTACAGTCCCTGAGAGATGAAAGAGACTGGCCACGGAGCAATTTTAAGTGTCTTCCGAGAACTTCCAAGAAGATCATGTCTCATCTCCCTGCTTTTCCTTTCCAAGATTTTTTTATAATAGAGAGATGTATGGGCGGCACGGTGGTGCAGTGGTAGCGCTGCTGCCTCGCAGTTAGGAGACCCAGGTTCACTTCCCGGGTCCTCCCTGCATGGAGTTTGCATGTTCTCCCTGTGTCTGCGTTGGTTTCCTCCCACAATCCAAAGACATGCCGGTCAGGTGAATTGGCGATTCTAAATTGGCCCTAGTTTGTGTGTGTCCTGCAGTGGGTTGGCACCCTGCCCAGGATTGGTTCCCGTGTTGGCTGGGATTGGCTCCAGCAGACCCCTGTGGTTGGATTCAGCGGGTTAAAAACTTGATGGATGAAGGGATGTATCAGACATCCCCAGCTGAGGTCTAGGGATACCAAGATGCTACAAAGTTCTTTCTTCATTTATTAATAGAAATGAACTGAATTCTCTCCAGCTGGCTCCTCTCTTTACATGACCAGAACAAGGCAGGACTATACTGTTAGTTCTGATCTCATGAAGTGGTCTCCATTCCCAAGAACTTCTGGCTCCCTCACTGGGTATATTGTTTTTGGTACACTTTTGTGAAAAGAGAGCAGAACATGCTGTGAAGTATCTGACATATTTCTTCCATTTTTCTTGGGTCTTCCCTGCATTATTCTAACTTCACAGTGGAGGTTAAATATTTGCCCAGGAGCTAGTGCTGTTGCTCACAGTCCCAAGAAACTGGATTCAAGTTTCACCCCAGTCATTCTCTGTGTGGGCTTCTATTCAGGTTTCTCTATGTTTAATCCCATATAAAAGGACCATAAAGAAATTGTCACATGTGATATTGTGACCCAGTAGTCCAGTAGTCATATTGAGGATTACACGTTTTCCTTGATTTTTCTCAGGAATGCCACTTGCATGTTTGCCTGTGTAAATCTGCAGATTCCATGCATAGCTGGTTTTTGCATCACAGGCTGCCCAAATTTTTATGCCATATTTCCCTGGCTTACTAGGCATGTACTGCCGGATAGGGCATTTTCCACGGAAAGGGACAAAACGTTAATCTACTGTTACCTCTGGCTCTGGGTTGAACATCAGTGGAAGGAGCTGCACCCACCTTTCCCAGACATCCCTGATGGGAGCAAGCTTGTCAGAGTTTTCTCTAGTTTCTTTGTTGTCAAATCTAAGGACTCTTGATAACATTCGAAATGACTGAAGTGACATTGTTGCGCGGAAAATATTTCTGCCTGTCGACGCATCCCAGAGACTATCAGTGGCCTCATTGCTGGATTTGTAAACACCAGCAAGAAGAAGAACACTAATATAAGCATCCAGGTATTCCTTATCAATGTCATTCCACATGTCGCCATGAACCTTTTTTCCTTCAAGGTTTGTCATAGCAATCATGACTTTCTTTAGTGACAACGGCATAAACAGATCTTGATAAACATGTCTTGATGTCACTTACTCTCATAATAGCAAACCTTGTGATTCCAGCGGTCACTTTGATGACATTTGCAGCAGCTGCCCTGCCATGTTAGTCAGGAAAAACTGAGCTCCAACAGATGTTACCACTTTTGGATTTGAACGTTTCAGCAGGAGTGAGTGCAGCTTCAGCATCGGTGACCTCCTCATCAGACTCATCAGATGTGTCTGTGCCTTCTGGTAGATACTCTACAATGTCTTCCTCCTCGGAAACCTGCTCATCTGTATCACTATGCTGTTCTGTGTCCTCTGCCTTATTTTCAGAAAAGATATGATCCAGAGCTTGGCTTACTGTAAATCTCATTTTTGACTGCTGCAAACAGGAGATGTGTACTCTGCAAGTCACCAACGCTAAACTAAATTTGTCTTATGCAAGCCTTACATGTCTGAACATGTCTGTCTTTGTTTGTTTGTTTGTTTTGTTTGTTCAGGTAAGGAGACACACAGGCAAAGAGAGAAGCCCCTCAAAGTGTGTTTATGATTTTTGTTTTGACCCTAACTATTGTTTTATAACCTTAAATCATAACTGGGTCAAAACTGACCCTACCAACACAAAGGTAATAATTTTCACCAGAGCATTTTATAATTTAGTACAATTGTTTTTTGTTTGTTTTATTTTAATTAAATACAGATTCCTGACAAAGTCAAAAAGCCTTGATGCAATAAACAAAATTAGGTAGTAGTTTTATGCATTTAAAAAGTAAAATGGGTCGGTGCTGACCCTAACACAAAAGGAAGGATTTATTAACATGTTGACCCTCTTGTCAATGCTAGCTGAAATGCAAGCATCCCATCTGCGATCTACACTACTTCTTTGATAACTTTCAATTTCTCTGCTCTGACGAGTAGGGAATTTGTTCTTTTGGTGTTTGATTGGATTCCATAATTTCCATAATTCTTTGCTCAGTTGGAACCAGTTTTGATTCCTTTTACGTTCCATTTTACATAGGTTTTATGAATAGATGTTGTATCCCTATATATATATATATATAGTGGCAGCCCCGGCCGGGACGCCCAGGAGGACCGGAGGAGGGCTTGTGCCTCTGTCAGACCTGGATTGATGGGGATCGGTGCTGGAGGCACTGGGGTTTGTGTGCACGTACATAACTTGTAAATATTGTAAATAAAAATGTGTTGGGTGCAAAAGCGATGTCCGTCTGTCTGTGTCCGGGCCAGTGTTCACAATATACACTGTGTGCACAATTATTAGGCAAGTTGTATTTTTGAGGATTAATTTTAATATGGAACAAACACAGTGCTATCAGTCAATCCAAAATGTTAATAAACCTGAAACCTGAATGTTTCACAACGGAAATGTGAGTGTGAACATCATCAGGGGAATACATATGTGCGCACAATTATTAGGCAACTATTAGTGTGCAGATTTATTATGCAACTAAAGAAAAAATGAAAATTTTCCCATCTCACTTGTTTATTTTCATCTGTTATAGTGAGAATAATAAACAAACACCTCAAAATTTACAAATAAACATCTCTGACATTTCAAAAAAAATAAATCAAGCAATCAATGACCAATATAGCCACCCTTCTTTCCAATAACAGTCATAAGCCTTTCCATTCATGGAGTCTATCAGTTTCTTGATCTGTTGACGATCAGCTTTTTGTGGAGCAGTGACTACAGCCTCCCAGACACTCTTCAGAGAGGTGTATTGTTTTTCTCCCCCGTAAATCTAGCGTTTAAGAAGTGCCCACAAGTTCTCGATAGGGTTTAGGTCAGATGAGGAAGGGGGGCCATGTCATTATTCCTTCATCTTTAAGGCCTTTACTGGCTGGCCACGCAGTGGAGAACTTCGATGCAAGTGATGGAGCATTGGCCTACATAAAAATCATGGTCTTTTTCCTGTATCACTGTTTGAAGAAAGTGTCTTCGAAAAACTGGCAGTAGGTTTAGGAGTTGATTTTGAGTTCATCTTCAATGCAAAAAGGTCCAACTAGCTCATCTTTAAAAATACCAGCTCATACCAGTACCCCACCTCCACGTTGGAGTGGAGCTCTGTGCCCATTACTGATCCACAGGTCCATCCATCTGGTCCATCAAGAGTCACTCTCATCTCATCGATCCATAAAACCTTTGAAAAAAATCTGTCTTCAGATATTTCTTGGCCCAGTTTTGACGTTTCAACTTATGTTTCTTGTTCAGTGGTGGTTGGGTTTCAGCCCTCCTTACCTTGGCCATGTCTTTGAGCACTGAACACCTTGTACTTCTGGGCACTCCAGGTAGGTTGCAGCTCTGGAATATGAAAGTACTGGAGGATAATGCGTTCCTGGTAGCTTCACGTTTGATTCTTCTCAAATCTTTGGCAGCTAATTTGCGTCTTTTGTTCTCAACACATTTCTTGCGACCCTGTTGACTATTTGCAACAAAATGTTTGATGGTTCTGTGATCACACACCAATATCTTAGCAATTCCAAAAGTGCTGCATCCCTCTGAAAGACTTTTTACAATTTTTGACTTTTCAGAGTCAGTTAAATCTCTTTTGGCCCATTTTGCCTGAGGAAAACTAGCTGCCTAATAATTCTGCACACCTTGATATAGGGTGTTGATCTCCTTAGGCCACACCCTCCCTCATTACACAAATACACATCACCTGACGTGCTTAAATCCAATAAGCATTCAAGTTAATACAGCTTGGAGTTGGAATATACGCATTAAAAATGATGATATGGTCAAAATACTCACTTGCCTAATAATTGTGCACACAGTGTATATATAGTTTTTTTTTTTTTACTAAGCTTAACACATTTTTTGTGAAATATAAGATGTTGGATTGTACCGATTTAAATTTCACTTCTGTTTTTTTTTTCTCTTTTTTGTTTTTGGACTTTAACTTTATTTAACAAAAATTATTTTGTTCTGTTGTCTCACCATCACCATTTTGAGGAGTGGTGCCACAGTGTGTAATGTCATCAATTGGAAGATATATAATATAAGCCGTCAATTAAACATGTACAAGTCTGTGTAAACTTCATAAAAAAAAGATTTTAGGACCTAATTTTTGATTACTGGTTTTGGTTTAATTGCATGATGGTTTCACTTACTGGTGTTCATCCATACTAATATTTTGATCAGAATTTCATCTTTTCATCACAGCATCTAGCCTTTGTGGTCTGCCAAATATTTTTTCCACTTTGGCAGAACAAGCAATAGTTGTGAATTCTTTTCTCAAAGAAGCTTACAACAGTGGCTGTCGGGACTCCAGTCCACATGTGATATAAAGACCTTAAAAGCTACTGCATGTAAATATGTTTACTGAGATGCCGTAGCAGTCCGTGATGCTATCTTGAATCTTCTGCATCATAGACCTTCTGCTTCCAACCTTCAAAGGCTAATTTGGATAAAACTGTGCCTTTTCCAGTTAACTCATCAGCACACCATATTATATTGGAGCACTTCGGCTGATTTTCACAGAACAGTTCAAGTATTTGGGGTTACAACTGCAAGAAGAATTAAAGATTTCTTTAAACAGTTTTGACAGGCAAAAGGATCCAGCTGCAGACATCCTAGTTCCACTTTGTTGACAACCCAATCAAGTTGTACAACCCCAAGACGCAAGCTTAGGTCATTTAACTCAGAAAATATGCTTTCAAAAATAAAACCAGGCAGTTTAAGACTCATATTTATTTTTAGTGTGAAGAACATAAGCAGGCAACAACATACGGTAAATTGTTTGACAAATATTTCATTTTATGCTTTTAATACTCAAACTTGAGAAATGAATAACAGTATATTTTATAGAATTATTTATTTTACAGAAAGACAGCATTTAACACAGCACTGTCTGGATGTGAAAGTAGGTGTCCTAAAATATCACAAAAAAGCAACCCAAATAAATAATGCATAGTATATACATATTTAAAACAAAGAATGAATAAAAAAACAGTTTGGGTGAATGAGACCCAGTCATTGAACCTTGTGGTTGTAGGTAACTAAACAACTTTACTCCTTCGCCTTTTCAGAGTATTTATTTGAAGTGCTGCTCATGCCATGGGCATGAAGACACAGCCTTTTTATCATGTAATTCACACAGGAACTTGTCCTTGTCCTGCTGATATTCAGAATAAAACATAAAGAAGTCTCCTGTGTCCTCGCATTTTTTTCACCCCTCATTGACTTCCTGTTTGTAGCCATATGCAGAATCAGCAGCTCCTGCATGGAACTCTTTAGTTATCAGCCTTCATTGCTAATCACTGCTAGATAGCTCCTTACACCTGGAAGTTTCTGCAAAATGAAGAAAATTTAACAAAACTTTATCAATGTAACCTCTTTGCTTATGACAACTACTGTAATAGTTCATTTCTGATTATTTGTACCACATAGGCCTTACAATATCATTTTTAATGGAGCAGCATGAGGCTTTTGTACATTTTATTGATAATTACTCATTCATCTTTTTATCCTTAAAATGTATATATATATATATATATATATATATATAATATCATATGAATTTTTTGTTTTTTCTTTCTATTTAGACATTCTGGTATGTACTTGAGAGGGTTTTTGACATTTGTCATAATATGATATCTATCTATCTATCTATCTATCTATCTATCTATCTATCTATCTATCTATCTATCTATCTATCTATCTATCTATCTATCTATCAAAAATAAACAAACAAAAGAGAGTGCTTTTAAGTTTTTCTAACCAGCTTCTTTTCTAATTTTCATATCTCTAAATGGGAAAAGTAACACCAAATATTGGTACTTCTTTCAAGTTTGTTGTGTTAATTTATTTGACATATACACTCAGGCATGAAATGTGTCAGTCATTAAATAACCAAAACTAAATGTATAAATCTAGACACTTTCTATATTTTTTTTTATATAAATTACCCCCATTCTCTTTATAAATGTATTCAATAAAGCAGGAGTGCCCTGAAAAGTTGGGGGAATACATCAATATTCACATGTACTCATTTTAAGTTAAAGTACTAGAAATAAACATAGTAAGAAATTAAATTGCCATGTCAATGTAAAAATAATCATGTAAAATATTTAAATTAATACTCAAACATTTAACATTCCTGTTATTTACACTCAAATGTGTTATAATGAGCTAAATCTAATAACATATTTTCATAGTGACATTATGTAGGTAGGCCAAGGCACAGTTAGCTTGTTTAAGGCACTGGGTGTATTTCTAAAATATCCAAATTTTAATCAGCCAAAATAATAAAGTTTTTTGGTGAACAGCTTAACTTACATGAACATATTCTCATTTTATTTTAACAATGGCTAAATATCATCTTCTAATGATGCTCTCCTGGCTTCTGTCCAGTGAGCAACATATTTGCCATGCCTGTAAATTTTCCTAAACAAGTTTTTAAAACTTAAAATAATGCTGAGTACTTACTCCACTTGCAGATTCTCCATAAGTGAAAGCTACTATTATGTCCTAAACTGTGGCTTATACTGTTAAGTGATAAAATGGCTCATTCAGAACCAAATTCTTATGTTTTACCAGTTAAATTGCACCATACATGTAAACATCAGACACAATGGGCATGTACCAGGCCTACTGAAAATAAAGAAAAGTACAAAGTTACAAAGATATTTAAAATATTTCAATAAGTTAAATGAATGTGACCTCTCATTTCCAGAAAAAGCAAGTTACAAAAAACATTTACAAAATATGAAAATGATCTCCTAACATAAATCAGCACAAATGCTGATAGCCACTCAATAATTATTTTTGAATCTATTCATATGGCCATTGGGCATTTATTGTCCTCTGAAAACACTATTTAACATTAGAATAAACAGAAATAAACACAGACACAATAAAAATATCAAGAATATATTGTTTTTCCAAAACCGTCTTGTGCAATTGCTGGAAATACACAATTTGGTTTCCAAGCCTCTTCTTGAGGCACTCTGGCTATTTCAGGTATTTGTTACATTCCACCAGCAGTACATTTGATTTAAGTTGTACACTGTAGTGTGATTTAAAAAAATGAATGTTTAAGATGGTAACTTGAACATATATACAAACAAGTTTAGCTAAACTAACATGCTGTGACAGGCATAATATCAGAGCTTTGTTTCACCAAGGAGAAACAGAATATCAAACCAGATTTTCAAGATGTAGTGTTCAAGCTGTCACTGAAAATCTTGGCTAGATGAAGACAGAAAATTCAGTGAACACCCAAAGCTTGCTTGAATCAGCTTTTTAAGTGGATAGAAGGAAATCAGAATTGTCTGACAGAACAGTATACACTTCAAATGTGTGAAGAAGTCTTAAAAGCATGTCTTGTAGGTCATATAAAAGCTAAGAAAATATTATTGAGGAAAGGTATTAAGCAGAACAGATAGCAGTACATAAAAAACCATAAAATGCTGAGCAGCCATAACAAAATTTAAGCTGTTGGAAAGGAAAAAGAACAAAAATGATCTAAAGTTAAAAAACAGACTGGCATCAAATCCTGCAAGAACCATTAAAAACATTATCCCAAACACTTGTGAAGGCTAGAGTGTGCCACAGAGCCCAAAACCCCAAACAAGAACACACAAAACAATCCATGGATTCAAGTAAAGGGTGTTTATTATACAAAAATGCCTCTGCATAATCAAATAAACCAGTCATCTCTTCTTTCTCCTTCTCTCACACTCTCTATTGCACTTCTCTCCTCCAGTCTAGTGTTGCTTGCAGTTGGCAGTGTGGTCCCTTTTATTAAGGACCCAGTAACACTTCCAGTGCCAGCCACAAATAACTGCAGCCCCCTCTTGCAACACCTATACCCCCAGCGGGCTGCATTTCAGGAGTACAATTCCAGGCATTTCCTGTTGGTTTCTGAATGAGCACCGATATCCAGGGCCACTGCCATCTTGCGTCCAGGGGGGAGTAAATCTCCCCTTCCCTTTTATCCTGGTCAGAGAAAGCACTACAGATATGTCCGGCTGGGATGCCTGTCTGTCTACTTGGAGCCTCCTATCTGGATAATGAACCATCCCCTCTCCTGGTCGGGATGCCCATCCATCACGTGTGGCATTTACACAATAATGAGTGCTAAAAGGCTGCAAATTCTTCAGCATTAGACCCACTAACATGCTTATTAGTAAATAATGTATAAAATACTAAGAACACCGGGAAAAACAGTATGAAAATCATGATGATGATGGCAGTTTTAAAAAACAGGTTAAAAATTGTGTTTTCCCCATGTAGCACACTTAAATGCGTTTGTTTAGTAATTTCTGCATTCACCCTAAAACTTGAAACCCAGAAATAACAGATTGCTTAATTACACTAGAAGTCCAAATGTAAACAGAAGTTGGTTGTAACAAAAACTCCCTGCTCTGTGAGGTCCCTTAAACTGAATTTGAGATCCTTTGATTTAGGGTAAACTACAGCTCATTCCAGTGGTGCCCACAGACCACTCTAAATACCCAGTGAGATTGACTTATTCAGGTAAACATTTTACTTTATTAACTCCATTATTAATTAAATACTTGTATTTCAAAGAAAACAAAATATTATGCAAATACATAAATTTTAGGTACACTAAATTAATAAATTATGCTGTGGAAGAAATGGTACAGAATAAATATATGGTGTTCAAATGTTTGACCTTTCATTCAGTTTAAGGGAGATATTTGATTTAATGCCTCCATTTTATATCACGAGCATCATACACCTTATACATTGTACATATAGAAGTGTGGATGCAAGACTGAAAATAGTAAATAGTCCTGCAAGCTCTGTTGTTATTCTAACTATTTATGGGGAAATTGTATGGACCCTGTGCAACTGTGCTTGCAACTATACTGTATAATTAGATTTGCCATGGTGCACTGAAATTGATTTACAATATGCGTATGTTTTGTCACATAAAGTGGCTCAGCTTGTGAAATTTAGTACATTAGCTCTTAGCTCCTTGCTTCATTTTTCGTAGAATATTTGTTTTTTCAGCCTCTCTTGGACCAAGTTTCTTAAACCCCCAAGTAGCCGCTAATACTCTTTTTTATGTGCAGCTTCACTAGATTAAAAATTCTCTGTTTAGTTGTTTCCTGGCACGAAAGTAATATCTTTTGCTCAGCACATTTTTCTTGGCCATATAAAAATCTCAAAGCACTTTTAAACAGGTCTTATTATGACATTTCCAAGTGTGTCCTGATTGCCATTAAGTGTTTCAAAACTGAAAAGATTTCTACACCTACAATACAAGTAAGGCTGCTACTTTCCTCTTTTCTGTCAAAGTGCTTTACTTCCTACATTGAGACTGAGATTTAAATTACCCTACTCTGAGAAACAATTTGTATTTTATAAAGGCACGGACATGACTTGCTACAACAATATTAGAATTCTCTCTCATTGGTTTAACAATTTTTTGGTTCTAGTTAGACTTCTGTAGTTTACTTCCATATTTTGAGATAATTTCCATATTGTCTGGTTAAGTAGGAAGCACAGTGATACAGTAGTAAGGGCTCCAGGTCTGGGTTATTTCCGGGCCAGGGCATCTCCTATGTGACTTTCCTACATTGAAATACTGTAGATGTCATCATGTTACATTTCAGTTTTTCAATTATAACTAGTCTCATTCCACCATTGCGTAAACCTGTGTGTGTGTCAGCATTTGTGAATGTCCTTGAGCTTGAATTGTTCTTCTTATCCATGTCATCTTCCTGTGCCCATGTATTGGATAAGCAGATAAATAGCTTTCTGTTCTTTTCTTCACTAAAATATGATAGTTAAAGGTAAGTAGTGTGCAATATGGATTACACCAGAATACACATACAGTAGTAATGAAAATGCTGTTGTATTAATCAACTTCTGAAAAGAAAAATAAACTATGTTATCCAGAAATTCTTCTTCATTAAACTGTGTAGGGAATGATTTGTTCTGTCATCAAAGAATTTAGTCAATGAAAAAATGTGGCAGCTTGCAGTAACAAATAATACCTTTGATGTTTTTGCAAGTTGGCATATGAATGTTAACTGAAACAAATAGAATATATTAACAAAAGATTAGCAATATCTGAAAGAAAAGCAAAAAAAACTAATCAAAATAGGCATTTATAAGAGCCAAAATTCAGGTAACTTAGCAATGCAATTACAGTAGTTCTTGGTCTACATTTGTGATTTTGAACTACTTCTTGGGTAAATAGTAGTGTGTGTACCTTAACAGACTGATTAAGAATGTATGACATATTTACAGTGTAGTCTCCAGCTCTTCATTGCTGACTGCTATTATGTCCCAGGGACATTAACATTTAAAACATACACAGGCATTGTCTGCAATAGAAATAAAATCCTGCAGTACTTATTTATATTCCTTGCTTTGTACCCCAATGAGTACAGAAAATTTCTCATTTGGTTACAAAGCACTTCTGATATACAGTATTTGATTAACCCTTGGTACTATAACAGGGATGCTTAGAACATTTACAACATCAGCAGACAGATCAATTGGTTACATTCATTATTTACTATTAGGGAACAGGCTGGAAAAGTGATTTGCTCAGGATCACCCAGTGAGTCAAGGATAGACATTGAACCAGCAGCCTAGCTTTTTACAGTCCAAAGCATATTCATATTCAGTTACAACACCCAGGCTTTTTCAAACGTACAAGGAAAAATAAAATTATTGGACCTCTGTATTAAAGTCAAAACTAAAGGCCAATTATTTCACCCTAGCATACTTCTTCTAAAACTCCTGCTAAGTCACTCCATATTATGTTGTGGCGAAAAATTCATCACCAGAAGGCTTTTTACCTGAAAATGAAGGCTATTAGGACTAGAGATAGACAGAGAGTTTTAAAGCTTCATTGCAATAAAACAACACAAATAATAACACAGACTCAACTCAATACGGCCAAATTGGGCTGAGCCCTGAACGGTTCTGCAATTGAAGCTTATATAACAATTTCTTATCACTTTGACCCTTTTTCAATTAGCTCATTTGCTGTTTTCCTCTGACTCCCTTCTACTCCTGTCTGGCCAACTTCTCGTCTCTCTGCATCTGGGCCCCTGGTATTTCACTGTCTATTGTTCATTTCTAGTTTCTGTTTTTGCTTATTTCTTTCACTGGCCAAGGCCGGTACAGACATTCATCTTCCTTATATGGAAGTTTTAAGCTGGTTTGTCTGATGCCCAAAGCTAAGCTTTTAACTAAAAGAAATATGATATGTGCTTTTATTTAATCATTTCGTGGCAGTCCTGACGTCTTAATTTCTATGCTAAAGCTAATTTCTAATATATTCTTCTATATTTATTGCTAATTCCTGAACATACTAATGTTTCTTTCATGCATTACATCATTGTGACCTTGCTTATAGTAAAAGCCTTTTGTTGCCTTTTTGCTGATTCACCAGTCCAGCTGGTTTCTTACGTGCCTACCAGAGCCATTTTTCTCTCTGTGGTATCGTTCTATACTATCCCAGCCTTGAATACAGGTGTTCTCAATCTCCTGATCCTGTTCTAAGCTGGTTTCTATACGTCATTTTTGTTCTCGTTTTGTTCTTTTCCCATACTAGCAATTCTGCTTTAAGCTTAAAAAATAATACAAAATGACTGATTTTTAGTTAACTATTTACTTGACCTATCTTATTTGCTTAACATTCTATTTTATGCTTAATCTATTGTTTTAGAAGCTTTTAATTACTTTATATGGCTCTTTATATTAATTTGCTATTTTATGCTAATATAAAATTTTCCCTTCTACATTCCTCCCTTTGGGACTTATTCAAGCCTCACCACCTAATCTGATTTCAAAAGAAAGGTAGGGGATGTCGGTTCAATTCTTCCTTGGAGCCCAATACGGACCCCTCATAGTTCTTCTCAATCTTCAACACCCGTATCCCTCCTCTGGTGGCACAGGAGCCAAACATCTCCCCCATTAATCAACAAAGAGGAGTAAAAGACTTTCTGGCCCTACCCTAACAGTCAAAAAGTATGCATGATCAATCATAAGTGCAGATAAAATTGAACAACAAGGGACTATAACATAATCCATGATGGTTTCAAAATAATACAGAAGGGTTAAATAATAAAACAATTGTCCATAATAAAGGCTTTTCCTTTGCTTGGAGAGATATATTTCCAGTGAAATAACATTTTTTTCTTCAACCCAGGTACTTTGTGCACCGTAGAGGGTCACCTCCTTGGGGAGCGGTTACTAGCACTTCACCTAAGGAGTTTCTTCTGGTTTAGTGTTTCATTATCCACATTGTCATCAAGAAGAGAACCAAAATCTGTAGCTGAAGATGTCCATGGTTCAAGAACTTGGATGTACACTTGCTTGACAGCAACTCTAGTAATAGCAAATTAGAAAACTGGCAATAAGCAGCAAAATACCATTCAAGAGAGTAATTCTTGCTTCACAAACATTGCTCCCTGTGTTTTCCGGGTTCAAATAAAGCTAATACTAAGTATACTGGTTTTACCTTTTCTTTCTAAGATGGACTTACAGATAATGTCAGAACTGTCCCAATTCCTAAATATGGTGAAATAACTATTTAATATATATCTAGCTCTCTATGTTCATATACAATCAGACCTGTTAATAATATTGTTGGTGGCGATACAGGTGGAATCAATATCTATCTTAAAAAAATAAAAAATGCTCTATTTTATGTTGCCACTGCTGTACACAATAATAATCAGAGATAAAGTCCTGATACATCTCACCATGCTCACACCCTAACACATTCATTCATAAAGTTGCCCAAATATACGCCCAGCTGTGGTTTCAATTTTGAACCACCTTTATCACATTAATGCAGTTATTCTGTGGACAGTAGGTGTAAATCCTCCCTTCAGAAGATGTTAGCACTACCTTCCAAAATGGAAGTCACTGGGTCATTTCTGAGGTCACATTCACATTTCAAGGGTTATACCCAAGTTTCTCATTAAGGGTTCAAATTGTCAGAGATCTTCAGACTTCATCTGAGCTTTTTAATTCACAGAGTGCACATTCTCCCCTGAATGTATAAGACACTCCATCTTCTATGGGCCAAATTAGTACTTCATTTCACTAATTTTTTATAGAACATATACTCAACAAGCCATAATGTTAATCATTTGACCTGTATTTCCACCAACATGCCAGACTAAACTGTATCATCCTATTCTAAAGGTTATGGATGTTCTAACCTATAGTAAGTGTCCCTTATTCCCAAAATACTAGTTATGTGTGTCATCCCATAGGCTTACTATTATTCTTTTCAATTAAATAAATGTACCTAAATGTTAAGCTCTACATTATTTGTTATAATATTACAATCGATAACCTAGAATATCTAAACTGGACTGACCCTAACTAGTAATGGTGGAATGCCCCTGCAATGACAGTCACTGAACAATATCTAATAGATCTCTTATGCTATATTAAATTAGATTCTGATTAACTCCAGATTACATAAATCATTGGTCCTCAGAGGTAGCTTATTATCTCATACTAAACATCAGAAGGCTTATAAAAACACTTATCTAAAAAAAAAATTATTCTTAACCACTTTGACTTCATAATAATCATGTAGTATTCCTATTAATGCAAACATTCATTTAATGCATATTATGGAGGAATCCCTATATTCTGCTTTACTTGCAAATAAGTAGCTTTTCCTTCTACACCTTTTATAAGTTTATGGTTCAAATGCTTTTTGAAAGATGTTGCTAGTTGTCAAACAAGTGGACAGTCAAAATGGGCTTCGGCAAAAAACATCAAGCTCTGCAGAGTAAAGGTGTAACAACTTTTCTTCTCTGGCAAGGATTAAAGCAGGTGTTGGGGTCCAATATCCCAAGGTAAAGAGGACCACATCTAGAAGTCTTGGACCAAAGCAGGCAGATGTCATCTATGATTCGGAATCCACAATGATCTTTTGGGCTCAAACATCACCAGCACAGTTGAGCTCTTGGCAGCAGGGATTCATGATACCTGGACTGGAATTGAAGCGCATTGTCCAGTAGTCAGTTGATCTATGGCCTGATCCACGACTTGATTCCATCTCCTATAAGGCTGGGTTCTTCTTGGAGTCGGATGATTAGCTTATCTGCAGACCTTTATCACAGCCCAATCTCTGGTTCAACTTCAAGTGCTGTCATCTATGATTTACTAGGAAAAAGCAGCTTTCACCTGCAGATGTAAAGACTTAAAAAACGCTCATTTAAATAGTCAGCATGTTAATTCTTCATTGGTAACTACTTGGATCCAAAAAATAATATGTCATAAGATGTCAGATCTATTTCACTGGGGGTACCCCTATTGAAAAAATTGCTAGCAGTAAAACAAACGGTCATTTCAATCCAGTCTGTGCTTGTCTGAGTCAATTTGCCTTTAAACAGTCAAAGTTAAATTTAAAATTGATAAGCACAAAGTTCAAACCTTCCTTCCAGTTTGGCTGTGGCTGCAATTTCCACTCAATTGAAACCATGTCCCAAGTCATTATAAAAATAAAAATCTTAATATATATCAAGGAAAAATGTACTCAATAATTAATCATTACACAAATTAGTCTCATAATAATACTAACATAATATTCATATCATCTGCACTTGTTCCATAACAATTAAAAAATAGCTTAAAAAATTACAAAATGGTTTACAAAACTAAACAGAATTATAAACAAAATTAAACACATCTTTACTATTAACTGTTCTTTTTACAGCCTCCAGTTAATCCAAAATGCCGCTGCAAGAATTATTACAAGAACAAGAAAATATGAACACATAACCCCAGTTCTTAAATCTTTACACTGGCTCCCAGTTAAGTTCAGGGCAGATTTCAAAATCCTCCTTTTAACATATAAAGCATTAAATGGCCAAGGTCCGGCTTACTTGTCTGAACTTATCATGACTTACAAACCTGAGCGCACATTAAGATCTCAAGATGCCGGTCTGCTTAGGATTCCAAGGATTAATAAAATAACAGTGGGAGGTCGAGCTTTTAGTTACAGGGCCCCTAAACTGTGGAATGGTCTTCCTGCTTCCATAAGAGATGCCCCTTCAGTCTCAGCCTTTAAATCCCGGCTGAAGACTCACTACTTCAGTTTAGCATATCCTGACTAGAGCTGCTGATTAATTGTACATACTGCATCTCTGTTGTTAGTCATTAGCACTATAACATAAGTAACATGATAATTATATTTGAATACTAACCCTCACCTATTCTGTTTCTTTTCTCGGTACCCAAATGTGGCCATTGGTGCCACGGCCCACCTGCCAATTTGTTTGCCTGCCTATGGTAAAGTCATCCCTGATGGAGGATCACAGGAATTATGGGAAAGAGGGGTCCTTTCATCGGAGCAACGTTTCAGCCGTGGCATGGCCAAATGGGGAGGCAGCTAGATGGATGAGGTCTCCAGGACTCTAAAAATATCCAAACCTAATTATGTCATATCATCTACTGTTAAACCGTACTTCTAAAATTTTTATTATTATGCTGTCTTAAGGAATTGTTCTGTTCTGTATATTGTATTGTATTGACCCCCTACTTTTGACACCCACTGCACGCCCAACCTACCTGGAAAGGGGTCTCTCTTTGAACTGCCTTTCCCGAGGTTTCTTCCATTTTTCCCTACAAGGTTTTTATTGGGAGTTTTTCCTTGTCTTCTCAGAGAGTCAAGGCTGGGGGCTGTCAAAAGGCAGGGCCTGTTAAAGCCCATTGCGGCACTTCCTGTGTGATTTTGGGCTATACAAAAATAAACTGTATTGTATTGTATTGTATACCAGCCCCTTCCCCCCATATTGACACTTGTGTCAATATTGCTGTTATGATCTTACAATTAGAGGAGATGTGGAGCAAGAGGGTATCTGAAATTGATCCCATTAATATAATAATTTAATAAAAGCCAAATGTTATAGCTCTCTTACAGGGAAGACAAATACGTCCAGAGATAGATAACAAACAAAAGCAAAGAGAAGATCGAGTATTTATTAGTTAAAGAGGCATGCTCCGTGGAGGTTGGTGTATAAAGCAAGAAGATTTAAGCCAATTATTATAAATATAAATTTGTCTTATAGTTCATTTTACCCCTCCCTTAAATGAATGTCAATGTATACCAGAAACCTCCATCATTTTTTTAATGATGAAAATACCCAATGTATTCCCAAAAATACTTATTCTATTACAGAAATCGTGTCTCATTCAAGAAACAAAAATATCATGCTTTTCAGTTTAAGAAAAATAGAACTTACTTAATTAAGAAACAAGACAACAAACCTCAAGTATTACACACCCTGCCGGGTATCATCAGAAGTGGGTGATGCAGACCTTAGGCTTCAAGTGTAAGTGGTTACTGTTTCCTTAAAGTTGCACTAAGTAATTCCACTACTACTTGTTTTTCATTCCTTTCATAATTACAACTCAGACAGTAAATATAAAAATGATTTATGTACTCAACCTCAGACAAAGGAGTGGTCCAGTAAAATTGTTTAAAATACTTCCTTAAGATATTTTCTGTGCTATTAAAAAATTCTAATTATTTTTGCTTGAAATCACTGTATATACAGTATTTATAGGTTGTATCAAAAAATGATGTATCACTTAAAGCAACTTATTTCATCAACATGAATTGAATGTACAATATTTAGAAGACTCAAGATTTTACACAGCCTTTCAAATACAGTGGAAACGCTATGAACACTATGAAACCGGGAATAACTGGAGATGTGAGTGGTGTTTTGAGACAATGGAACTGGACATTCTCTGATCTGGAGGGATAAAAGCTGACAACACAAACACTAGCGAATCTGCCTTCTTCATATCTCACCGTCACTTGATTTTTTCTATTCAGTTTTATTGAGTGTTCATGCTCACGCTGAATTAATATGCACCTGATGGTCTATAATGTCAAAAAAAAAACAAAAACAGAGACATAGGTATATATGACATTTGAAATAATTCATTTTATGACCTGTATAGTACATTTTGGAAAACTTTGTGGCATGGATGCAACATTATTCATATTATTCATATTCATTCGCATAACATCTTGCGGTTTGTAATCAGTGACCGCATGTTTTTTTTTCCCCCGATCTTGCCAGTTCCCACATGTTGCTGTATGCTGTTTCTTTTGTACTCCAGGACATGCAGAGGACAGAATAGTATAGAGCAGTAAGTTCAGCGCTATATGCAATCATCAGATTCAAATGTTAACAGTTCACACACACGCAAGGATCGTCCTTCCTATGTTTACAATGTCTGTACCTGTTACAATGTACACACTTCTCTCTATGCTGTGGTTTCTATTACACACCTAAAAGAAAGAGACAATACAGTAAACCCTCATTTATTGTGGTTAATCCATTCCAGATCCTACCGCGATAAATGAATTTTCGCGAAGTAGGATTCTTTATTTATAAATCGAATATTTTCGCAGTTAAAGCATAGAAAACCTGTTTACGACCTTCTAAATACGTTTTTTAACATTATTAGAGCCCTCTAAACATGAAATAACACCCTTTAGTCAAAAGTTTAAACTATGCTCCATGACAAGACAGAGATGACAGTTCCGTCCCACAATTAAAAGAGTGCAAACATATCTTCCTTTACAAAGGAGTACGCGTCAGGAGCAGAGAATGTCAGAGAGAGACAGAGATCGAAAAGCAAACAATCAAAAATCAATAGGGCTGTTCGTGCTTTTAAGTATGCGAAGCAGCTGCAAGGAAGGGAGCAATATGAAGGTAGTCTTTTAGCCTTTTTTAGAGGAGTGTCCGCATTCTTCCAGTTAATCAGAATCAGTCTGCGTGCCAAAAGTGTAGTGGATGCAATCACAATTTGTTTGTCTTTCTCCACTTTAAGCCCCTCTGGAAGAACCCCAAACACAGCTGTTAATGGGTTAGGAGGGATTGTGAGTCCAAGGCTGTTTGAAAGGTAATTAAAAATTTTGGTCCAAAATTATATTAATTTGGTGCAGGACCAAAACATGTGACCCAGTGAGGCAGGGACTTGGTTGCAACGTTGGCAGGTTGGATCATGCCCTGGAAACATTTTGGAGAGTTTTAGTCGAGACAGATGTACTCGATATATAATTTTGAGTTGTATAATTGTATGCTTTGCGCTTATGGAGCGCGAGTGAATTCTCTGCATTGCTACTTTCCACTCCTTTTTTGATATATTAATTGAGAGATCTTTTTCCCAGTGTCCTCTTGGATCTTTGAAAGGGAGGGATTGTAAAATGATTTTATATATTGTAGAGATGGAGTCTAAGTCCTTGAGATTGAGCAATATTTATTCCAGCATGGACGAGGGTGCAAGATGAGAAAAATCTGGAAGGTTATGTTTAACAAAGTTCCTGATTTGAAGATAGTGAAAGAAATGTGTAGCTGGAATGTTAAATTTGGAATGTAATTGTTGATAGGATGCAAAGACGTTGTCTATATAAAGATCTCTAAGCAAGTTAATTCCAAATTTTTTCCAGATATTAAAAACTGCATATGTTTGTGAAGGTTGAAAGAGGTGGTTCTCTTGCAGAGGTGCCACAGATAGAAGCTTCTCCGTTTTGAAATGCTTTCTACATTGGTTCCAGATTCTAAGTGAGTGGAGCACAATTGGGTTATTTGTATATTGCTGATAGCGTGTATTTATTGGAGCACAGAGCAAGGAATACAAAGAAGTACTGCAGGATTTTACTTCTATTGCGGTGATATATATTTAGATATGATTACATTTAAAATCTGCGATGGAGTGAAGCTGCGAAAGTCGAAGCACAATATACCGAGGGATCACTGTATATGTGAAAACATCATCGCATCAAGGCACTATTATTTGAAAACGAACAGCGTCAGATTGGGTGTGAATTTATGCTGGCACTGTTACTTAGAGCCAGATCAGGAGCTTATTCTCGCTCCATCTTATATACTGGAATGTCTGACATCTTATATTCCAAATTGTAACCTTAGATCCTCAAATGAGTGTCTCCTTACAATTCCAAAAGCTAAACTTAAAAGAAGTGGTGAGGCAGCCTTCTGCTGCTATGCACCTAAAATCTGGAATAGTCTGCCAATAGGAATTCGCCAGGCTAATACAGTGGAGCCCTTTAAAACACTGCTGAAAACACATTACTTTAATGTGGCCTTCTCATAACTTCACTTTATCTTAATCCTGATACTCTGTATGTTCAATTCATCATAATAACTATTCATAGTGGCTCTAAAATCCGTACAGACCCCTACTCTCTCTTGTTTCTTTTTCCGGTTTCTCTGTGGTGGCGGCCTGCGCCACCACCAACCTACTCAAAGCACCATGATGCCCCAGCATTGATGGACTAAAAGCCAGAAGTCCACGTGATCATCATCATCATCATCAAGTCCTTCCGTGAAAACCATAAATCCAAAGAGGACTGTTTCATTTATGTTCGGTAGATTGCCCAGAGGGGACTGGGCGGTCTCATGGCCTGGAATCCCTGAAGATTTTATTTTTTTCTCCAGCCGTCTGGAGTTTTTTTTTGTTTTTTCTGTCCCCCCTGGCCATTGGACCTTACTCTTATTCTTTGTTAATTAATGTTGACTTGTTTTATTTTCTTACTGTGTCTCTTATTTTTCTATTCTTCATTATGTAAAGCACTTTGAGCTACATTCTTTTGTATGAAAATGTGCTATATAAATAAATGTTGTTGTTATTATTCAGTGCATGCAAGAACATGCTGGTGGCCAGTTGCTGTGTGTGGTGATCAACGCACATGTACAGTGCAAGGCATGCACGGGGGGCCACTGTGAAAAGAAAAGGAGGATTCAACGTCGACAAGCTTCTGTTCCAGAAAGCCGCTTTCCCCAGGAAAATAAACTGAGTCAGTGTCACCCCACCCCGCCCCTCCACATTTGCTATGAGCGCTTTGGTGGCGCAACGTTATCAACTGTTGACTGGTAATCAATGCTTCACAGGTTTGATCCCAGATGAGTCCGTTTTCTGAAGTGAGCTGCACGTATTCTTACTATTTTAGAATAAAATCATACACTTGATTCCAGTCTGTAACAGCCAGTGTAATTTATGATACTTGTAAAGGTTAGCTTTTTTTTTTAATTCTCTCAGCCGCATTCACGATCCCAACACCCCAAACCCCCAACCGCATTCCCCCGCCGCATTTGACACTGCTGTTTTCACATAGACGTGCTATAACTGAGGTAAACTCAAATCATTATGACAATTCTACATCAGATCAAGAATGCACTTTTGCCATCGCTGTACTTTGTATATGTACATAGGAAGCTCTGCACTCGTGACTTTACGCTGTACTTAATAAAAGCCAGATCTAAAGTTAATTACAAACATGGGCATGCTCAAAAAATGCACGTGTAATGCCACGATAAGTGCACGCAGACACTTCAGTTCGCAAGCATTGGTACGAGAATGCAGTCACAAGTAGACTGCAGAGCTATAGCGCGTCTTTATGTGAAAACAGCAGAGAATAAAACTGAATAAAAAAAAAACAAAGCTAACCTTTACAAGTATCATAAATTACACCGGATGTTACTGACTGAAATCAAATGTATGTTTTTATTCTAAAATAGTAAGAATAAGAGCAGTTTACTTCTCAAAATAGAGTTGTGTGGTATCGAATTCATGACCTTCTGATTCCCCATCAGCAGCTGATACAATTGCACCACAGAAGCAGTCATACTAAATGTGTACCAATATCTCACACTAAAGCAGCTTTTTTTTCTGGAGTTATATTTTTGAATAAAAGCGCACTTCTGTTATATTTGTATCTTTTGTGAAAGTGTTTCTTTGATATTTGGACTTCAGGCTTCACACATTATACACTTCATGTCTACATTTTGTCAATTATTACTAAAACATGAAAAACATTTCTGTTTTAATGATGTATTTACTGTGCATAGATCGTTGCAGACATGGAACACACATGAAATGCAAGTGTTCCAAATAACGATATAGTATTTATAAAAGGTGTCATTTTGCTTGACTTCTCATTCTATACAACTCTAAGCAACTGACACGCAGGTAAACAGACTTGAACTGAGAAAACTGTGTGGCGGTGAGGGGATATAATAGCAGGCTGCTTGCTGTTTGGTGCTTATCCACACATTTACAGGACAAAGGACGCTGACGGAGAGATGAGAAGCGATTTTAGGTGGGATGGATTTTTGAGTTTTTTCATAAACTCTGGTAATTCTAGTGTTAAGTCACTTCTACATGCTGTTAATAACAAAAAGGTGTAAAATTTACTGTGAGTTATAGGAGATCAATGGTCAGATTTAGAAAAATTGCATAAACACATAAAAGATGCCTAAAATGGGTATACTCAACTTTTCATGCAAAAGTCGAGACTAATAAAAGAAAGCTTGACTGGAGAGCATGCTTATATTTATAGCACTATCCTTTTGGAGAAAGTGAGAAATGATGACACCCTTCATCAAGCAGGGAAATGCAGCCAAACTAAATGACAACTTAATTTTACACTAATTTATGTCATTAACCTGTTATTATAATGTGCTTTGACTTAACAAACATATTAAAACTCAAAAGCGATAAATATGAGACTCTGTGTTGAGTTGCTTTTTACGGGGATGGCTGTGTATTTGCACTGTGTAACTTTTTGGGATTTTTATCAGTTTATGCTGGCTACCTGTTACCACTTCTCTTTGTCAGAAACCATTGCAATCCCTTGTTGTCAGCAATTGTCTTAACAAAAAACACAGGTCTGATTCTCTCAATGTGTACATAAAGCTATACATTTCCTGGTCTACAACCTCATGAGCTCTGGAGAGTCATTCTCTTATAACTATGTGCTAAGTTAGGCATTAGAAAGAGAGACTACCCAAAATTGTGTTATAACTGTTCACATTCAGGTTTTAACAAGGATTGGCTTTCTGGAAACAGGCACCTATCATAAGGAAATGGCTGCTGGAACCCATAAACAAACTGATGAAGCACTACATTCAATTTACATATGGTATGGGTGTACAGGCCAACATAAAGAGGCAATTTGCAGCTGTGTCCAGTTCTCCTTACGTTAACAGAGTAATTGAATACACTCATATTGCAATAAGGGTACCTAGCAAGAATTAAGCTGCCATTCTTTACTGTAAACCGTCACATTCCATTACCATAGAAGTTGCCTGTGATACCAAGATGAGACTGACAAATGTTGTGGATCTGTGGCCTGGATCAACACATGATTTATTTATTTTGAGGCAAACTTGCATTGGCAGATGATTTGCTGATGGTGTTGTACTGGCTTGCCAGTAAGATAACAGGCTGAACCTCTTTTTTTTGATATGGCCTATGAATGCTATTCATTGTGACAGCAATCACATCATTATCCGTGCCAATTGATAGTGTACCTGCTCAGATGCTACCCTCTAAATTCTTCTCCAGATACCCAGAATGCACAGAAAGGCACTACAATGCTGCACATGCTCTAGCTTATTCAGTTGTGGAGTACACTTTATGACTCATCAAGTGAAGGTGCTGGTGTTGGGATGCATCAGGTGAGTGGCTGCCCTTAAGGCCAGCCAAGGTCTGCAGAATTGTATTTACATGCGTTAGGCAGCATAATGTAGTACAGAATAATAATCTTCCACCTGCTGACCATGTTGATATGGAGCCAGATAACCCTGTTCCCTACTGACCTAGTGAGGCAGCGTGAGGATGTAATCTGTCATTTATGAAATGAACAAACAGCTGCACAGGTGTATTTTCTAACAAGATCTCAATTTCTGTTAACTCCTCCCTGTTTTCCCTAAGCTCCTGGTTCACTTCTAGGATGTGATTATGTTTCTTTGTGTCTACAATACCATATCTGTGAGGACATTGCCACTGCTTGATGTTCTAATAACACATGGAGAAAGCATTGGTTTGGCACCTGAGACTCTGCTGGGACTGGTTACAACAAGTCATGATGTCACCTCCAATTACAAAATCCATTCACAGATCGAAATCAGAGAGCTGTGGAAGTAAAATTAGATGTAGGGGTCACATAATAATTTAGGATAAAGTGTTGTCATATGCTTTCCATATTGCAATATAGCATTCATCTTAAAGAAATAAAGTGTTAATAAATGTCAGAAAACTATTCAGGCATATCAGGAAACCAGATAAAGTTCAAATGAACAACAAAGACAAAGATGTAATACACCAAATGTACTGAAAGATGACTCAGAGATGGCTAAGAATTCAGCATATGTCCTGTAAACAGTTTCTACATACACAGAAATTTCAAGAGTGTTGGCTCAACCCAAAGCTTATAATAAGAATAATAATAGGCTTTTATTTTATATAGATTATTTAGGTGTAAACCTACAAACCAAAAGAATAAATATATGTATTGATTCACACTGTATGCAAATTCAATACTTCATAAAATGAACCTCTATCCTTTGTTTCTCCAACCATTCTCATCATGCTGTAACAGACTGCTGTAAGAGATGCTCCCTCTTCAGGTTGGTGCTGGAAGTGTAATAAATTGTAGATAGACAAGCTTTTCTCCTGCGTGATTACTGGGCTACAAGTTTTATTTTTATTTCAGGCACAGTATGACTGGTAGAGCTCATTCCATTGATGTCAGTGGTAACATGTTACCATTTAACATTTTTGAGCTTGTTGGTAACACCCATGCTTAGGCCACCAAATAAATGTTAATTGTGTGCCTTTACTTCAAAAGTGAGATGTTCTATCTGGCTTTTTGCCCCTTTTCTCAGTTCTCGCCAATGTTTCACCTTACAGGTAAATCTGTTCATTATACTGTATACTGTATATATGGTTAATTAGGATATTCAGTATAGTATATACTGTAGTTGTTTCATGGTGGCAGCCAGGGGGGATCAGAAGTGTATTCATGTCTGGACATTTGTGAGATTACATTTACAAGATTCTGATTTATAAAGAGTAAATTGTGTACAAATGTGTGCAACACCAAGTTCTATGAATCTTTTTTTTTTTTGACGTACACATTTACCAGTGTTTTGGTATATGCACACTTTCATGCTCAGATCCCCAGAACTTAAGCTCTGAAGCTGTAAGATGTGTGTGGTCCAGTCTTTTTTAATTGATATTTCGTAAAACATAATGAATTCAATAGTTCTGTATTCTTCTTCAAAATGTGGTTTGATCTTAATTTAAAAGTGTTTTTCTTGTCATTATTATTGACCCTCCATTTTATACAATGTTTCTTTAGTACCTCACAAAAATCTTTTAATATTTTTACTTAGAGATAATCTACGCTATATATATATAAAACCTAACCTTAAAAATGCAACAATTTTATGCAAATATTTTATGTGACTTTTTATGTCACGTTTTTGTCATGCTTTAAATCGGACTTATTTTAAAACCTACATATATGTTTGGCATCATTCTTTTCAGAATTTATCGAACTTTAATTTGATGTTGTTAGATTTCAGATTCTTATTCTGTTTTTAAATTTTAAACTAAAAATATCAAGAACTCATTTCCCACGAGATGAGAATTTGTGCCGAGAGATTTAACCACGCCTGTGGCCGGAAATTAAAGAGTAAATGACAAAGACAGCTGCTGTACAGACTTTTAAATGTTCGGGATGCAGATCACGTGGCCAGCAGCTGATCAAGCAAAGCGAAGGTAAAAAAAAACAAACAACATGAGCAGCACAGACACAAAGTTGGGGGTTTGGCGAGCAAAGCGAGCAGAGGGTAACTCCCTAGTAAAACTATAAAAAAAATCATGCTGGAAACTTAAATTATTCTCCTGAAATTTTTTTTCTGCTTTTAAATACTGTACCACCATTATAACATTGTTTAGTCAGCAAAAATTTTAATCAGGAACCATTCATCAATTTAAACTGGCTTAGATGGGCTGGAAATTTTAACAGCCATTAGTGGGATTGGAGATGGGCGTGATATTACCACACAAATCTGTTACTATAATCCAATCAACCAATTTCAAACCAAGGCAGTCATACAGGGCACAGTCCCTTAAGTGTGCTGTATAGTTATTACAAAAAATTATTTGAAATACAATAAAGTTCAGTTATACCAAAAAATAAGCCAACACCAACCCCTTTTCAGTTATCAGGAAATAACTGAAACAGATAAAGGGTACAGAATGAAACAGATAAAGCATTGAATCTAATTTAAATACATGACAGAAAATTGAATCAAACAAAACCAAAAACACTACAAATATATAACAAAGAAAACTTAATAGAAAAAACTTCACCAAAAAATCTTTAAATAGCATCTTAACACTATACAAGTTAACAAAAGGTTTAAGTATGTGTGTGTATCTTTGTGTCTCTTATATATAGTAAAATAAGTGACACAAAAATGGTAAAGAGTTGGAAACCCTAAAGGGAATAACCCATTAAGTTTGCCAAAAGCCAAAGTGTTATTTAGCTAGGAAAAGAAATGAACAGTTAACAATTGATTCCTGTTGTATTTGCAACCTCATTCTTCCTTGAAAGTGGTCAGTATACTTAACACTCATTTCTGGTCAAAATGTCTTTTTTTTCTCAGATTACCGGAAAGCCTGAGACTAGTTATCAGTTTTAAACAATTTTAATCAAAACACCAGCTGAATGTGTGGAAATGCAGCCCAAACCTGGTAACCTATCCTGTGCTTCAGTGTTGCCTGCAGATATTCATCTATGTAATGGACCACTCCTTTGACTGATTATTTCATGGGTTAATATGTGTGAAGGAGAGTCATTTGGCTTTATTTCCACCTCAGAGGAATGAGCTTTTTGGTCAGAACTCTTCCATGAACACCACAGGCCATTTTCTTGAATGCTTTTCACCAGTGACAAAAGCCACAAATTTGTGAGAGAATCACTGTAAGCTGTCACTGCCTCAGGAGGTGGTGAGAAACTTTCCAGTGGTTGAATCTATATTGTTATCATCATGTCTGCAGGACGAAATGTGCTGGTAAACTAGTCTGAAAGTACCAGCTATAAACATTTTCTAGTCTATCTCTTCCCAACGCTGCCACTTTACCCAATTTCCTACTCATTACCAAGATATCCTAGGAAAAGTTGTGCCCTATGCGTCGATCGTGATCAACCGGTAGATCGGAAAGGAAATGCAGGTAGATTGTGTTGCATTCAAAAAAAATTTCTTTAAACGTTAGTCTATCATATATCCTCCCTATGGCATTTACCATTTGATTGACATACAGGGCGGCCAGTTTGAGATCTCTTCTCTTCTAACACACTGGTCATCCTGCACGCACGATTAAACGTGCGAGCTACTGCAAAACTCCGGCTGTGATCTAGTTAGCCTTCCAATTAATATCGACTAAAGAAAAGATTTTTAAAAAATTGTTTGATGAGGGTATGGGCTGGATGTGGAATTGGAAGAGGAATTTTTTCTCACAATGTCACAATCAAAGTGTGTTTGTCTGATCTTTCATTGCTATTCCAAAGAAGGAAAATGTGTAAAGGCATTTTGGAACTGTTCATAAAAACTACGAAACTGACATCTTTCCAAAAAGCGATCGGACAAAAAGAGAAAGGAGAGGGAACTAAAATCGCAGTTAATTGGACAGCCGCCATTTTTCATTCGGCTGAATTCAAAAGCTCCTTGACTGCATTATTCAAATCTACTTATTTATGCGAGTCAGCCTTTTCCCACATGACGATTATTAAATCCAAATACTGTAGTATTTCATATATCAATCAATCAATCAATCAACATTTATTTATATAGCACATATTCATACAAAAAAATGTAGCTCAAAGTGCTTTACAAAATGAATAGAAAAATAGAAGATACAATAAAAAATAAACATAAGTCTACATTAATTCACATAGAATAAGTAAGGTCCGATGGCCAGGGTGGACTGAAAAAACAAAAACAAAAAAAAACTCCAAAAGCTGGACAAAACAAATAAAATCTGTAGGGGTTCCAGACCAAGAGACCGCCCAGTCCCCTCTGGGCAATCTACCTAACATAAGTCAAACAGTCCTCTTTGTATTTAGGGTTTTCATGGAAGGACCTGATGATGATGGTCACGTAGACTTCTGGCTTTCAGTCCATCAATGTTGGTGCATCATGATGCTTTGAGTAGGTGGTGGTGGTGCAGGCCGCCACCACAAAGAAACCGGAAAAAGAAACAGAGTTGGGGTCAGTACGGATTTTGGAGCCACTATGAATAGTTATTATGATGAATTGAACATACAGAGTATCAGTATTAAGTTAAAGTGAAGTTAGGAGAAAGTCATGTTAAAGTAATGTGTTTTCAGCAGTGTTTTAAAGTGCTCTACTGTATTTGCCTGGCGAATTCCTATTGGCAGGCTATTCCAGATTTTAGGTGCATAACAGCAGAAGGCCACCTCACCACTTCTTTTAAGTTTACCTTTTGGAATTATAAGGAGACACTCATTTGAAGATCTAAGGTTACGATTTGGAATATTACGTGTCAGGCATTCCGATATATAAGATGGAGCGAGACTATTTAGGGCTTTATAAACCATAAGCAGTATTTTAAAGTCAATCCTGAATGACACAGGCAACCAGTGTAGTGACTTCAAAACTGGAGAAATGTGTTCGGATTTTCTTTTCCCAGTTAGGATTCTAGCAGCTGCATTCTACAATCATTGCAAATGATTTATGTCTTTTTTGGGTAGTCCTGAGAGGAGTGCGTTACAGTAATCTAGTCTACTGAAAACAAAAGCGTGAATTAATTTCTCAGCATCTTTCAGTGATATAAGAGGTCTAACTTTTGCTAGGTTTCTTAAGTTAAAAAATGCTGTCCTAGTGGTCTGATGAATATGCGATTTAAAATTCAGATTACAGTCAACGGTTACCCCTAAATTTTTAACTGTTAATCCTAGTGCATCAAGTTTATTTCTGATAACCTCATTGAATCCATTATTGCCAATTACTAAAATTTCAGTTTTCTCTTTATTTAGTTTGAGAAAATTACTATTCATCCATTCAGAAATACCAGTAAGACATTGTGTTAGTGTATCGAAAGAGTCGGAGTCATCAGGTGCTATTGATAAGTACAGCTGTGTGTCATCAGCATAGCTGTGGTAACTCACGTTGTAACCTGAGATAATCCGACCTAACGGAAGCATAAAGAATGAGAAAAGCATATACACTGTATATATATAATCTGATAAGACTTCTCTGGACTGTACTGTAGATGGGAATATCAGGGTCTCAGTCATTTCTGCCCAGTTTTAAGTGATAGTGGTGCTTCAAAAGCAAGTAACCTTGATGTATTTCTCATTAGCTGCGCTTTGTTTCAGTGGCCTTATCAGTGAAGCTGTCCCTTAAGAGTTTTGCAGATTAAAACAAGGAAGACTTATTAAGAAGACTAACTTTTCTCTATTAAGGGTGATTCTTATGATCCATTCAACAAGCTTTCTCACCTTCTTACCCAGATTTTTAAGCTGATACAGGCAAATCCTGTGTTATGCGCATAGTGGACGAGTGAAAGGCTCTAGTGACTGCAATTGTACCTCTGCTCCAGGGGTTGGCGCTGTGCCCTATTGCCTTTTATTTTCCTCCCTCTGCATACTGGGGGATTGACATCACTTCTGGTGTCAGTCCACCTGGATCTGCCTCTTTCTGCCAAAATGACTGAAAACTGAAAGATCGACCCTCTTTGTCACTTCTATTCAGAAAAAGATATTTCTGAATTTATTTTTTTCTTCTGTAATGTAATTCAATTATGTGGGGTTTGTAAAGCCGGTACTCCAACTCTTTATTGTTGTTATCTCTTTTCTCTTACACCTGGTAACAGTGGGCAAAAAAAGTAGTGCCCAAGGAGCTGGTCTATACAACAGCAAACAAATAGATACATCCACATTTACTAAAACAAAGCCAATTTGCAGTCATGTAGTAGACTCTATGCTACTAACTTCCTGACAGTGTTCAGAAGCTATTAAGAAGAATAACAGAATGTTAGGTTATGTAGCATGATGTGTAAAGGAGATTTTGGTCAAGGTTTATAATGCACTGGTGATGCCTCATCTGGATTACTGTGTGCAGTTTTGGTCTCCAGGCTACAAAAAGGGCATAGCAGTGCCAGAAAAAGTCCAGAGAACAGTGACTAGGCACATTACAGGGCTACATAGGATGAATTATAAAAAAAAAAAATTAAAAGAGCTGAACCGTTTCAGTTTTGCGGTCATCATTTAACATCCTCTAACAGGACAATTCATTAATCAGGCAGGAGAAAAGCTGTTCATAGTACCATTTAATTTCTCCTCAGCAAAATGCCTTAGAGGGGGCATTCTTTAAAAGCAGCCAATTACAGCATGGTCAGAATGATCAGAGAAAACAAAGAACAGAGGTTCATTTTATAAACTACTGAATTTACATACAGTGTCAATCAATGCATACATTTCAGTCTGGTTGGTTCATTGGGTTTACACCCAAATGATTTATATAAAATAAAAGTTTGTTATATAATATTCTGGTTCTTCTTATACCTTTGAGTTGTGCCACCACCCTTGAAATTTCTGTGCATATAACAATTGTCCATTCTCATTTATAGGACATCTGCAGATTTCTTAGTCATCTCTTAGTCATCCTTTAGTACATTTTGTACAAACCGGATTCCAAAAAAGTTGGGACACGAAACAAATTGTGAATAAAAACTGAACGCAATGATGTGGAGATGGCAAATGTCAATATTTTATTTGTAATAGATCGTAGATGACAGATCAAATGTTTATTCCGAGTAAATGTATCATTTTAAAGGAAAAATATGTTGATTCAAAATTTCACGGTGTCAACAAATCCCAAAAAAGTTGGGACAAGTAGCAATAAGAGGCTGGAAAAAGTAAATTTGAGCATAACGAAGAGCTGGAAGACCAATAAACACTAATTAGGTCAATTGGCAACATGATTGGGTATAAAAAGAGCTTCTCAGAGTGGCAGTGTCTCTCAGAAGCCAAGATGGGTAGAGGATCACTAATGATGACTGTTTGACTTATGTTAGGTAGATTGCCCAGAGGGGACTGGGCGGTCTCGTGGTCTGGAACCCCTACAGATTTTATTTTTTTTCTCCAGCGTTTGGAGTTTTTTTTTGTTTTTTCTGTCCACCCTGGCCATCGGACCTTACTTATTCTATGTTAATTAATGTTGACTTATGTTTATTTTTTATTGTGTCTTCTATTTTTCTATTCATTTTGTAAAGCACTTTGAGCTACATTTTTTTGTATGAATATGTGCTATATAAATAAATGTTGATTGATTGATTGATCAACTATGCATAACATCATTCGAAGATTCAGAGAATCTGGAACAATCTCTGTGCGTAAGGGTCAAGGCCGTAAAACCATACTGGATGCCCGTGATCTCTGGGCTCTTAAACGATACTGCACCACAAACAGGAATGCTACTGTAAAGGAAAATGGAGTGTGCCAAATGGAAGACTGTTCTGTGGTCAGACAAGTCACGATTCGAAGTTCTTTTTGGAAATCTGGGACGCCATGTCATCCGGACCAAAGAGGACAAGGACAACCCAAGTTGTTATCAACGCTCAGTTCAGAAGCCTGCATCTCTGATGGTATGGGGTTACATGAGTGCGTGTGGCATGGGCAGCTTGCATGTCTGGAAAGGCACCATCAATGCAGAAAAATATATTCAGGTTCTAGAACAACATATGCTTCCATCCAGACGTCATCTCTTTCAGGGAAGACCCTACATTTTTCAACAAGATAATGCCAGACCACATTCTGCATCAATCACAACATCATGGCTGCGTAGGAGAAGAATCCGGGTACTGAAATGGCCAGTCTGCAGTCCAGATCTTTCACCTATAAAGAACATTTGGTGCATCATAAAGAGGAAGGTGCGACAAAGAAGGCCCAAGACGATTGAACAGTTAGAGGCCTGTATTAGACAAGAATGGGAGAGCATTCCTATTTCTAAACTTGAGAAACTGGTCTCCTCGGTCCCCAGACGTCTGTTGAGTGTTGTAAGAAGAAGGGGAGATGCCACACAGTGGTGAAAATGGCCTTGTCCCAACTTTTTTGGGATTTGTTGACACCATGAAATTCTGAATCAACATATTTTTCCCTTAAAATTATACATTTTCTCAGTTTAAACTTTTGTTCCGTGATTTATGTTCTATTCTGAATAAAATATTAGAAGTTGGCACCTCCACATCATTGCCTTCAGTTTTTATTCACGATTTTTATAGTGTCCCAACTTTTTTGGAATCCGGTTTGTATATTACATCCACCTTTATTCTGTTACATTGTTTACTTGACCATCTCAGTATTTTTTTCCTAAACCAATTTTTATATTTCAGTGTATATTTTGTTGTTCACTTGACCTTTGTCTGGTTTCCTGCCATTTATTAAGCCTTTATGCTATTTCTTTAAGATGAATGCTATGTTACCCTAAAATTATTCTTCCACACTCTCCTCTTTGGAACTTGTTAAAGTTCCACTAAAAATGTAAGGAATGATTTCCTACTGAAACCCTATTCCTAATCTGTATAAAATGTGTGTATACTAAAAATGTCCCTCCTTAGAGGCTAAAATGAAATAAAAGATCCCTAGCTAGCTGAATTTGGGGAATAACAGAAATCAGTGCAAATAATTAATACCTAAGATAAATCACATAAATCAATAATAGCTAATAAAATCAATAATAGTGAACCTAAAAATCAAGTCAAACAATAACATGTCATTTTCCTCAAGAGTATACTAGCATTACATGCTTTCCCCTATAAATCTCAGATTTGTGTCCCATAACCTCATAGCTTTCAAATATGATAAAATATTGTAAACAACTATTTGATTTCCTTCTTATCCTACAAACATTAGCCATCTTAGTTCACAGATGTGTACATAGTCCTATATTTTTCGTAAGTGTTATTGTTGGTGGTGATACAGCCCAAGTATTTACTTTAAAAACATCCAAAGTCCCTACTTTATGGTGCCAGTGATGTGTACAACAGTAATCAGAGATAGAATCCTTGTACAAATGACCATGTTTACAACGTTTCCCCAATTTACATCCTGCTGTGGTCTTAAATTAGATGACCACCTTTGCTGCATAAAAACAGCTATCATGCTAAACGTAGATGTCAATCCTCCCTTCAGAAGATGTCAGCACTACTCTCATTAAGGCAAGCCACTGGCTCATGTCAAGATCACATTAAATTGCAAGGGTTGTACCAAAGCTTCTTATTGATTAACGTTAAAGTCTTCTGCCACCAGCAGGGATCTTTGGTTTGTATCTGGGCTTTCTAATTTCACAAGCTGCATACTCACTACTCAATGCATAAGACACTCCATCTCCATCAACTGCAAGATGCTATCCTATCAATATGGGCCAACATTTCTAAAGAATGCGTTTAGCACCTTGTTGAATCAATGCCACGTAGAATTAAGGCAGTTCTGAAGGCGAAAGGGGGTCAAACACTGTATTAGTATGGTGTTCCTAATAATCCTTTAGGTGAGTGTATATTCCAAAGGAAAAATCTTCAATTGTCTCAAAATATTCAAACTATTGGAACATAACCTTTGCTGTTATACAAATAACTTTGCAAACTAAATATCAATCTTTTTCCCCTTAGAGGGAATATGAAGCAGGAGGGTATCGGTCAGTAAGAACCCTGAAACCAATCCCATTAATATTACAAGTTCATAAGAGCCGAATGTTATAGTTTTCATAAAGAGAACACAAACATGTCCAGGAGCGTCAAACCAAACAAAAGAAAAGAGAAAGAGTGTTGTAGAGGTTACCAGTTAAAGAGTCATGTTCATGTCATCATTTAACATCCTCTAACAGGACAATTCAGTAATCAGGCAGATTGTTCAATTTTCTAATGTTGCACATCTACTTCATCACATTAACATAACATATACCTCTTTTGGATGCTGGATAAAAAACACATTACCCAGAAAAGGCTTTAAAGACCCAAGAAGAACAAGTAGTTTGCAGGATGGGATTCAAATCTGAGACTGTGGAGCTGTAAGGCAGTAGTGGGAACCATTGTAATACCTTGTTAACCCTTATACTAGTATTAAGAAAGTGAATAGTGGGCTAATATATACACTTACAGAAATTCTATAAGGTGTCATTAACAAATTTAGGAGCCTCTGTTTATATTGACAATGTCTGTTACAGGCTAATTGTTTTGCTACATGTGATACCATCATGTCAACACAATAAAAGATCTGTAAAAGATATAAATCTCAAGTCCAAGGTTTGGAAATTCAAAAATAACACCTGCAATTTCATTTCAGAGTATTTAGGGATTTATAGTGTTTACAATCATATTATATTCTTTCAACTTAAAAAAAATACTTTGTTTAGATCTTGACAATCAGTACATTGTGTCTTTTTGTTTTTTGAATGGGCCTAGGTTTTAAATGCTCCTTTTGATTTGACCCTTGAAAAGTTATCTTGATTTTCCAGTCACAAAATATACTAAATTTGTGTAATGGACAGATCAATTTCACTCAGAACTTTACCAAAACACTGGGGTGGACTTTCAAGTAGAAGCTAATGAAAAACTTCATGGATCAGGCAGTGCATCTTGTTTTTAATTAATACTCAAAGAAAATGAACAGAATGCTCAAACTCTATACAGAAAGGTACATCTCACAATTAAAATAAGTTTTGTGCTCTTTGAAAATTTCAAACTAAACAAATTAAATAATTCTTTAAAATTGCAAATCAGTTTGGTAATATATTCCCAAAATTAATTTTAATAGAAAAAAATACTTTAATTAATGAAGTCTACTAGTCATAATGATAAAAATACCAGCTTACCTGAGAAGCAGTCAAGAAAACAGATGAATGCACACAGCTTTTGAACTGAACAAAAATAATAGAATAAGACAGGTTTTGATTGTATCTGGACTAGCTGGATCAGTACAATGATGGTCCTATAGAAATGCATGTGAATTTGCAATGAGAAGCCAATAATTCTCTTGAAGTATTAGAGAAATTGGAATTTAATTTGACAATTTCTCACTCCAAAAGAATTTGAATTGCAGCTTATTTAAAAACAGATCATATCTTTCTACAGAGTTTCAATGAGCCAGTGTGATGTCTCAGCCAGGATTTCTTCCCTGGCTGGCATTTAAATTTTGATACTCTTGTTGTTTTTTATGCACTCTAGTTGAATTCTGTATTGGGGCTTTGTTTGATTGCCTCCGTTACAGGAAATTCCATTTTGCCTTTGTGCTCCATAGAGATTAATTTTGATTGGAATACTTTTTTTTTTGAAGAATAAACCATTTATTTTATAAAGATTCAGTGTTTGCTTTTAGTACCACCTCTGGGTTGACAGTGATTCCCCCTGTAATTGGCATTCTGGGAGGTGCTTTTGGAAGTGATTGTGATTTATGTGCTTTGTGACTTTTAGTCCATTACAACCAGAAAGTCAGATCATCCAGTGGCTGAAACAATTGGCATCAGCTGATGATTAGAGAATACATAGGCTGGGGTGACTTCACTGGAATAGAAATGCCTTATCGGATTCTATTGTGATAAGGCCAGTGCTTGGATAAATCTTTAGGCAAAAATAAATGGAAATGTGAAGGTAACAAAATATCCCTTTTATGTCACGAGTTCCTAGGATTCTGCATGTTTTATATAATACTCTTTTTAACAGACATAGGACAGACTCACCTGAAAATTTAGGCATAGTTCTATTTAAAAGAATAGTTTAGGAAGTGCAGGAGATGGAAATCCCAAAACAACAAGGCCATGAATTAATCCAGGTAACCACTATGCCGATGGAATACATTATTGCCTTTGACTGCTTTACAAAGTGTACAGTTTATTTATGATTCAGTTTAGGGTTATGCAATTATGTTGAAAGGAAGCCTTTGAATAGTAAATGAATCTTTAAGAGTCAAGAGGTAAGAGTAAGAACATTTTCTTTAAAACCTGATTTACACATAAAAACACCATTCCCTTAATTGAGGCGCCATCACTTTTTTCTTTTTCTAAATACCAATATATAGCAGAGTCTGAAAGTATTCAGACCCCTTCATACTTTTATTGTGTTGTAGATCTAACTGAAAACATGTTTTCAGAAAGGTTTGCAAATTTATTAAAAAATAAAAAACTGAATGCTGTCATGTATAGAAGTATTCAGAACCTTTTTCATGGCACTCAAAAATGTAGGCAGGTGCATCCCGTTTGCTTCAGTTATCCTGGAATTGTTACTAGAACTTAATTGGTGTCTACCTATCGCAAATTGAACTGAATGGACACAGTTTAGAAAGGCACATACCTGTGTATATAAAGCCTACTTCTTATGTGATTTCAACAAGGAGAAGAAATAATGCATTCACCCAAACATTTGCCCCAAGAAATGTATCTTTATGTTCACTTTAACCATTTACTACCCAAGGCTGCTGGATGCATTTATGAAACAATGACATGTGCAGATTACAAAATTCTTAACTGTAACTTGGTTATTGAAGCAGGCACAGTTTTTTCATGGGTCTGTCCAGTGTGCTGATTTTGGTCTGCACACAAACTCTTCTGACTGCGCCTTTGGCATCTGGCATTGTCTTGATGACTCGACCCATTACCCAAGAACAACTTGAATAAAGTCTCCTGGTTCAAAATTTCTTCTTGGTGTAATCCACTTTGACCGTTCCTATTTTAGACTATCTTTTCCAAAACAAATCGGCCATATATTGAACTTGCTTCCTGAGTCTTCAAGTATGCTGGTCGTTTTTAGAAGAGTCCAGGAGGCATGCTGAGTTGTGTCTTCAGTAACAGCAAGTTATTGGGTGTGAGTGCCTCCAAATACTTTGGGTCATTTGATGTCTTTTTGAGGGGTCTGTTATTGATGATTGATTCAGCCTCACATATCTCTGTTTAGAGTCTTTCATCGTCAAATGTTTGCTAGTTAAGTGTTGAGTTTAGAATCATGCTTATGCTTTTAATTTGTCTTTCCTATAGTCCACCTTGATGAGAGGCTGCTGGTGGATTGAAGATCCATTTGATTACTTTCCTCATCATTGCGTTGCTGATTTTTTTCTTGGTCAAGATTGCTTCATGTAGTTCTCTTTCAGCTCCAATAAAGTTTGTTCCATTATCTAAGCATATGATTTTAACTTGTCCTCTTTTGCAAATTAATTGGCGTATGGCATTGATGCATAAATCAGTGTCTAAACCGTGTGCAGTTTCTATGTGTACAACACGGATTGCTAGACAAGGGAAAATTACTCCATACCTCTTGACCAAACTTCGGCCTCATTTGACTTGGAAGGGACCATAATAATCAAGTCCAACATTGCAGAAATGTGGTTGGTCAGGTACCAAAAGATCTTCTGGCAAATCTGCCATTTTTTGCTCTCCTGCTTTCGCATTGCATCTTCTGCATGTTGCACACTTTAAAATGATTTTTCCTGATAGTTGAGTTTGCTTGAAGTTAGCAATATTTCTGGCATAACTGTGTGAGCATATAGTTGTGCCCACAATGTCTGAGTTCTTTATGAATGTGCTGCAATATAATGGAGGCAATATGTGAATGCTTATGAAGAATAGCAGGATGTTTAGCTTCTTCTGGCATTGCAGCTTTGTTGAGTCTTGCTCCAACTCTCAGTATTCCATTTTGTATGACTGGGTCAAGTTTAAAGATTTGACTGTTCTTTTTTACACAATAATTTTTCTTTAAAGCATTTAATTCTTCTGGAAATTCTTGTAATTGACTGAGGCGGATAAGCTCTGTTTTAGCTTTTGCCAAGTGTTCTGGAGAAATCAGGCTTAGTTTTAAAGTCAGTCTGTACCTTTTCATGTGCTCTGTGTTGAGTGTTTTTTGTTCTTCTGGATTACTTCCAGGTTGACTGACTTCTCGTTGAAATGTTTTTCTTTCATTTTTTTAAGTGCAACAGTATGTTTTTAAACTTGAGGAGCCAAGCTACTGCTTTCTTTAATTGCAGCTGTTCTGAAAAGTAGGTGATAAGTTTATTGATGGGCCTGTTACTTCCTTTATTTTTGTCATATTGACGACACCGATTTTAATTTCTGGTTCATCATCAGAAACTGACTCATTCAGTTGATCTGGTCTTCTTGGACACTCATGTTCTGGCTTCAGTGGGAAACTTGGACCTTGTGACCATGTGGTGCTTCTGATGAAGCTTTCTATGCTTAGCCCCCTGGGCGCTTGATCTGCTGGTTTTAGGCCAGATGTAACATACTTCCATTGTGAAGGTCGTGAATCTGGGCCGGTTCTAGACAGGCATATGTGAGGGGGCAGACAGAAATGTAAAGGGGGCACATGATGGCGACAGAGGCAGGAAAGGGGTGGGATGGTGGTGGGGGTGGGGTGCTCTGGATAACTGTTTTGTCATGTAATTGGATTGCACTTTGTCAGGCCTTTACCCTAAGACCTGTCCAACTTGGGTGTCGCACCTGAAGGCTAAGCTTCTGCTGGTGTAGCTCTTAGGGTCACTGAGGCACGCAAACCCCCTGACCACAATAAGGTGGCAATCCCTCAGGAGGAAAACTGAAAAATAAAACAACAAAAAATAAAATAAAATATTCCTCATCAGATTATAACAACTAAAAACATGACATTTACCTTAATTGGAATGCCTATATCAAATATATTCGAACCCAACAATAACACTTCTCACCATTACCAATATTAACAACACTAAAAAGGGTAGGCCAAGTTATAAAAAAAGAAAAATCAATTCACCAAGTCTTGAAAAATAAAACTGAAAAATAAAATAAAAAAAATAAAGAATTAAATAAAATATCCAACCAGATCTTTACAACCAACAACATAAAATGTATCTTAATTGGTTGGTGTAAGAGCCATTTTCCTAGTTCTATAAAATTCATGAATATTTTACTAGATGATAGAACATAAAATATGGGAGGTTCCTATAACCCCCGTGAATAGAATTGTGTTAGTATTTTCCTGCCATTTCTAACAGCTTTGACTAAAACAATCTTCAGTTAGTGACAGCTTTGCCTTGAGTAAGGAATGGAAGGCACATGGTTTTAAACCGTGCCTGGGCACATGTCTATGTGCCAATCGGTTTATGGGCCTTTTGAGTGTGTGAAATAAATATGTAAGAAAATAGCACTTAATTCACATGCTGTGCCGTATGCTTAAAGCATACAGAAGAAGAAGCTAAGAGTTTTTAAGTATATAAGAACTTAAGAATCTTTAAATATAGAAGAAAAAGTAAATAACTTTTAAGTACAGAAATAACTAAAGTTTCTCAAGAAAAGCTAAGTTTAAGACAAGATACATTTTTCCAATTTTATTGCCTTTAATTCCATGTGTGTAACTATTTTTTCTTTTATTCTTGTGTCGATTATTTGCTTTTAACTTTCACTAAATATTTTCAAAACGAACTTTTGGACTGTGAGATTTCTTTAGACACGCATTTTAACCCTGCTTGACCATACCTTATTTCGGCAGCTACAGATGGCCTGATTCTCAAATAAATTTGCAAAATAAAATAAGAATAAAATATGACCTCTTAATATAGCCAATATTTACAAAACTAAAAAGGGTTGTCAGAGTAATTAAAAAAAACAATTCACCATGTATTTTCCTACAATTCTCAAACTAATTTGTAGAACACAACAGATTTAGAACAGAGCATTTTAACTTTTTTCGTCTTTTTTGTATTTTTGTCTTGTTTTAAGCTTGTTTGTTTTACAAGCAACTGAACTCTCTGTTTGCAACTGAAGAGCTCCACTCTCCTTTCTCCTCAGTCCACTCTACAACAACAGTCTCCTGTTTCCCTTTGCAAAAACTCTTACAAATTCATCCATATCCAAGTTATTTCTTATGGACTATGGGCCAAGATCACCAAATTGCTCTTTCTTTTATGTAACATGGTGCGACAATAGGGGGTTAGGACACGTGACAAAGTGGAGAAGGAACTCTCACACGATGCTGAGGACACACCAATTACCAGGGCTATTACATACAATTTATGCAACTCAGGAAAGGCTTCTTTGTACTCCTGCAGGAGTTTACACACAGTGGACAGGTCTGTTTCCTTTGAACATTTTTTGAGTAGCATCTGTTTTGCCACAAGAACTTCATTTTTCAGACTTACAACATCTGCTACAGTGCCAGACATCACAGCCAGAGGGTGCAACAGGGTGGGATCTAGAAATGTGCTAGATTTGGGTGCAAGACTAGATATGGCGCTCATCAGGTCAGTATTCTTGTATGAAAATCTAGTTTCCATTTCTGAAATGGCCCTGTCAAGGAAGTTGAGCAGGGATCTTTTCAGAGACTGATGGGGGAAATGGTAGGGTCATCAGAGTCTGTATGTCCCAAAGCTGAAAGCACAACACTTTGACCCAGGTGTTTGCTCATTGTTCTCCTTCTCTTTGTTGGATGTGACTCATCCTCAGCAGGAGATGACACTCCCCAACAGTCATCCTCACGGATGTTTTTTAAGGAGTCCAGTGCTGCACTAACAACCTCAGAAGCACTGCACAGATCAACTGACTGAGACTGTAGAATAGCATTTGCTGGTTTCAAGACACCAAGCACCTGCACTAGGAACTTTCCAATCTCAAAGAAGTGATGCCTCTTAATTTGGCATAGCAGGCCTGATGCCTCAGTGCACAGGTCAACTGCAGCATCATCATCCTCTGTCATCTCAGATAGGATACTAAGGATTTGTTCTTGATTGTCCACAGTGCACCTTGTCACCTCATAGTGGCTTGTCCATCTGATCTCAAGCAGCCTTTTTAGAGAAAGTGCATCATTTTTTTGAGCACATAGGGGTGGTGAAAAAAGTTGTAGAGTGAACTAGATAGGCTAAAAAATCTTTTTGCACATGGCTCACTCTGCATGGCATGCCCAACCACTATGTGCAGTTAGTGGTTGTAGCAGTGGATGTATGGGACATATCTGTCAAGCCTGTACAAAGCTTGTACACCACCTCTAACCCTATCATAACACTGGCTAAGTATACTGTCAGCACTGTAGCCAGCATCAGAAAGGTGTAACAGTATCTCAGAGGTGATGTACTCTGCATCAAGTTGTTGCAAGTCAAGCAACCCAATAAGATGCTCCTCTGGCATGGAATTTCTGACAAACCGTATTATCACAGACAAATTTTCTACATTGCACCTATCCCTGGTCCCATCACTTTTGAGGCAAAACCCTGCAGAATCAGCACTTTCATATTTTTCCTGACCTCTCCAAGCACCATGTCAGCCAGTGTTTGGATAATTTCATTTTGGATATCCTTAGATGTGTATTTTGCATTTTTTGGGATACCCTTAGCAATGCTTGCTAGCTTCTTATCCTTCTCTAAGGTATATTCCATCAGTTTTAGAAAAATACCTGAAGCAATGTCATCATCATTACCTGCTGCATCATGCCTCAAGGTTTCTGCAGTCCCACGGAGCCCCAACTCATTTACACAGAGAAACCTTATAGCACTACCAATACTCTTGACATAGTAATGATTTTATTCAAGTTGTGTTTTACCAACCAACATTGAATCCACAGCCCCCCGTGACTTCTCTGTTTTTATGCTCAGTCCAGATGGTTGAAGCATGTACATGTTTGTGGCTGGACACATGCCTCTGTAGCCTCTTGTCTCGATCAAGTGCTGCTTTCCAGTTGTTTAAACCAGTTAAGGTAAAAACTACATCCCTCTCATTAACAGTGCTGCCATATTTCCGACAGGGGAAACAGAAGCATGTGTCCCGCACAACAGTGTACTCCAGCCATGGTTGTGTGCGGTACCAGGCGGAATTGAATGATCTTAATGTTGTATCACCAAAAATACATGTTTGGGGTAACTACCCAGTATTGGCTGGGATGGTGTATTGTCATTTAAGTCACTGGGTAGCTGAGTGGGTTGCTTTGGGGCAGCAATTGTTGGCAGAGGTACAGGAGAAGCAGTGCCTGTTGATGCCACAGGAGTAGCCATGCCAGCTGCTGTCTCTGATGTACCAGCAGCAGCATCATTGGAGTACCACAGTTTTTAAAAGCTTGGAAAAAAGGACAAATCTGACAGCATTAACTTTCCCTTTGTGAGCTGCTGGAAGCTGGGGTGGAAAGTAAATAAGCTTTACTAAAATTGCTGTGTCTACATCAGTATATGAAACGAGAAAACTGTTGATTGCAGAGTTGAAAGCTGGGGCGGGGCTTTGTGTCAGGGTCTGACAGACACAGGTCCTCCAGTCGGCTCTATGCAACAGACAGGCTAACAGTGGTGCTTGTGGGATCGAGAAAGAAACACTTCTCTACCAGACTGAAACTGTGAGAAGAACAATGGACTAGTCCCCCATTGACTGTACAAATATAGATGTATTTTTTAGTTGTTGTTAATTAACTCATGAGTCGCTATGATTTTGACGACAGAGATTTGCTGCTTCCTCAAAGCCTCCCGCTGTTGCGCAGCTCATTTTGCTCTGCCCTGCCTACTGAGAAACCTTACACGCGTCATTTGCATACTAACAGTGATTGGATGTTTAGCTGTGGGGAGGGTGAGTGTGGGATCTCTCCCAAGTGCTGTGTGAGCCTGTGCACAAACAGAGCATGGAGGGAAAGAGCGAACAAGAGGTGAAACCTATTATCTTATTTGTGTCTTTTCCAGTGGATTTTTCAGCTACTGTAGTAAATCTTGTCCATATTCAGTTTGTGGGTAATCTATTATTTTCTTTCTCAACTTCCAAAAGTTTGATTTAAGGGGGCGTTGCCCCCTTTTGCCCCAGTGTGGAGCCGGCCCCGTCGTGAATGATCTCTGATCACTGTGATTCTATTGGCAGCAATATCACTCTTGATTTGAAGTGTTTTTATTTGAAGTGTATTTTAGCTCTGAGGTGCTGTTAGTGCAAAATGTAGATTCTAGTAGGGGTGTTTTAAGCTCACCTTTTAGTATTTTGTCCATTTTGACTGCCATAACAGTTGCTTTCAACCCCAATCTTGGAAATGTGACCTGCTTCAATGGTGCAACTCTTGACTTTACCATGCGGAATTAACAGTGCTTTCCACCTCTTTTTTCAGACAAGAAAAGATATGTGATGGTGCCACACCTATCTTCACTGGCATCTGCAAAATGGTGCATTTGTGCTGACCTTATGGTTCCAACATTGTGCAGGTTTGAAGCATCTATTCCCATTGTAGTCTGCTAGTAACTGTAAGTCATCAATGATTTTTTTCCATTTCTGCAATGTGTTTTTCCTCTACTTCTTCATCCCACCCACATTTCTATTTGCATAAATCACTTAAAAGAAGTTTTTCTAGCAGTATAGAAGGTGCTAGAAATCCAAGGGGATCATAAACTGAGTTAACAACAGATAGAATGCCACGCCTTGTAGCGGGCTTGTTTTGTAACTTTATCTGTTAAGTTTGAAAAGCCTTGGGGATATTGATACCTATTAAAAGATCAACTTCATATTCTATGAATGATAGACGTACCTCATCAAGACATGTCCACTTCTCGAAGTCTTCTTGTTGTGGAATGTTTTCCCTTTCCACTGAAACAGAGACCTGCATATAGATCTTTGGCAAATCAGTATATTCATTATCATTGACATCACAGACTTTCAAATCTGATAGAATAGAACATTTAGATGGCATTTTTCAATCATTGTTATAATTACTTATAGTTTTCAAGAATACTTGAGTCCTTCTTCCGTGAAGGTTTAACTGTCTCTGCAGGTTTTCGGTTCAAATTGTTACTGTACTACCAGAGTCTATAAAGGCGTATCTTTCTACATACCTTTCACTCTTCTTAGATTTTACCTTAATGGGGACCACATACAGTGCATGTTCTATTCCATCCCCAGTAAGGGCACAAATTTAAAAAATTTAAAATTAAATTAAATTAAATTAACAATTAAAAAAATGCTTGAGTGCATGTAGCTTTAGTTGATGTTGCTCTGTCCTCTTTTTTGATAAACAGGATGTCTGGGTGCTACAAGGAACAAATCTGACGTTTCATTCTTTCTTTACAATTCTTACTAAGATGCCCCTGTTTGAGACAATAAAAGCATAAGCCTTTAGATTTTAGAAAGTCAATTCTGTCTTTATGTGGCATTTCTTTGATTTCACTACATTCTGCAAGAAAATTCTGGTCACTGCAAAATACACAAGGATTCTTAAATGTGCAGGCAGTTGTTGCAGACCTTTTGACCAAGGTGTCCTGAACCCCCTTTTCAGCAACATCAGTTATGTGTGTAGCAAAATCACTCCTTCTTTGGCCACTCTTCAGGGGAACCTTTCCCTTGTCTGTCTTTTCTTTTTTCTCCTGGGGTGTATAGCTTTGACAGACCACATGGTGTGCAGGATGCAAAAATCTTTTAGCCTGTTAATCTAAAAGGTTAACTAGGTCAGCAAGTCAAGCACTTCGGCCTTCTTTTCATCTGTGTCACAAGCTGTATTTACCCACTTGCTTCACAGCTGATGAGAAAGCTTTGAGAGTATAGTACAAATGTATAGTATGAATAATTGCCTTGTTATCAAATTCTTGTCCATCTCTCATGCTATCCATGACATTCATACAGCTATTAAGAAAGACTGCATAGTCACTCAGACCTGATCTATCATCTGATTTTATTTGAAGGCACATTGCTTTCTCTAGATATGCATTGACTATCTGTAGCTGGTTTCCATAATAGATTTCAAGCTGCTTCCTGGCCTTTTTGTAGTCTCTGGTGGTAGGTATGTACAGCCTTTAACAATTTCATGTTATGAACCTTTAGTAAATTGTGCTAAATAATCCAGTTTATCTTGTGGGTTCTCCAACATATCTCTTACAGTGTGGTTAAATGTTCTGATAAAGTCCGTATAGGCAAATGGGTCACCATATCTGACTTTTGACTTCATTCTATATGAGCACATCTGCCAGATCATGTCTTTAACTCTGTGAGTAGGCCCCTCCATTAGTGGTAGGCTCTTACGCCTTTGTAGAATTCTTTTGAGTTCCGATCATTCCATTAAGACTGCAAAAGAGAGTGATGGCATGGCAGCGCTTAGCTGGGAGAACGAGCTGCATTTATTGCCAAGAACGCACTTCAAGTGAGAGGTTTTTTCGGAACTCTGGATTCCATGTAATCTTGATCTTGCAGTTGCATCTCACTAAATTGATTCACAAGCTGTCCGTTAGGCCAACTTGCTAAAAACCTTTAGTATCAGTAAGCCATGTTGCTGTAGCACAACTAAATTCGTTCCAAATCTTTCTGTTTTCTAATTGTGTTTTCCTTACTTAGCATAAATAGTATTCTTCCATACAGCTCCTCAGCCTGACTATGCATAGCTGCGCTATGTTGGTGAAATTTTCAGGAGTATCTTTAAGGCTTTCGATTTTGGTCAAAAGACGAGAAAGCCGATCTTGCCTTTTCTTTATATGATCTTTAACACTAGAATCCCTGAAGCCTACAAAAAGCTTGTAATCCTGGGCCACCTTAAATTCCATTGCACCTGTTCATTAGTGTCTTTTGTTTTGCAAATGTGTCGATCAGCACAAGCAGCAAGCAGCCTACTATCCCATCCCCCCACTGTCACAGCTCAACTCGGGCAAAAAGTTCTCCCAGGTCAAGTATATTTGTGTTTCATGTCTACAATGACCTATGTAAATTTAGGATGACAGCAAATGAGATGCAAGAAAGGTTGAACACATACCTAAAACAGAAACGTTTTCATTTTATAGCACTAACGACAAAATTTTGAGAAAAAAAGTGTAATGTGTTAAGACTGAAGTCCAAATATCAAATAAACACTTTCACGAAAGGTAAACGTATAACAAAACAAGTGCACTTTTATTCAAGAATACTGTACAACCGAAGAAAAAGAAATCAGGTTAGGGTACAATGCTGACATGACTGTTTGGGTGGTGCAGCGGTAAGTGCTGCTGCTTCATAATCAAGAGGTTGCCAGTTCGATTCTGGGCACTTCCCAGAATTACCATTTTTAGAAATGAGCTGCTCTTATTGATACTAGTATAGAATAAAAACATACATTTGATTTAAGTCTGTAACAGCCGGTGTAAATGTATGGTACTTGTAAAGGTTTTTTTATTCAGTTTTTTTCTCTTAGTCACATTCAGGCCCCCCAGAATCTCACACTGCTGTTTTCAAATAAAGGTAAATAGAGGTGAACTCAGATAAGGATGTGTGTTCTACATCAGAAAAAGAGAACAGTCACAGATAAGAACAACACAGCTGCACCAGGCATAAAGGCAAAAGATGGCTCTGTTTGGATGCAGCAAGAGGTTGGGTGTCGTCCTGCCAGTCAATCTGCCACACACCTGTAGTATCGTGCAAAGTTCTGTTTGTGATTATGTTTTGTGATGGTCTTTATATGAAAAACATTTATATGTTACTTATATAAAAGCCACAATAAATGTTTTTTTACCTATATTTATTTACTTATCTTTCTACAGCGTAATGTCAAAGTAGACTGCAAAACCCCCTGTGTTTGATTGACATGGGCATGCTGATAAAGTGCATGTGCAATGTTATTTCAGTATGCAAATGACTTTAGTTGCTGGTGGAAGCTCCTGTCACACTTTATGCAGCTGTTGCTACAGTTCTGCCTTTGTCCAGAAATGGCTCCATAAACTTTATGACCTTAGTCTCAGAAAGTCTTTCTCCTGTGGGATGACTGGGATCTTTTCCTGAATAATCTTCTAAAATTCAGTTACGGCAACTTTACTTTCATTTATGATCATGCATAAATAGGAAAGAAGAGCATAGTACCTTGCAGTAGCTCAGTACTTTTTCTTTTGTTTACAAGTTCTGGAGCACAAGTCCTCGGATAGTAATTTCCAGTTCCATTTCAAAGCCTTTGGATGGCAGTTTTCTAATAAAAAATTTTAGCTGCATTTTTGTTTGGTTTGCTGGCAGATTTTTGTTTCTTGGTACCAAAATTTATCTCTGAAATTCAAACTTCCATTTTTTGATCACCACCAAAGTCTCTTTATCTCCTAGTGTTTGTTAAAACAAATTAGGTCTTTAATTTTTATTTTGTACATTGTGCAGCTGATGGTCATTTTGGTGTTCTTTCTGGTAGTATAGTACAATAGGAATTTAACAAATTGAATTGACCAGGAAATAAAACTAAGAAAGTTGAAGTCTGAAAATAAGCATAAATGAAAATCCAGAGAAAATTTCAGTTGGAAAAAAAAAAAAAACCCAAAAGCCTAACCAGGAATTTACGTCAGAATAACAAATAAAGTTGTAGCTGCCTGAATTAGTTTTAATCATTTAATCACACCAACATTTTTTCACAGAAATTTAAAAATTTGGACAGCAGGAGCAGTGTGCCACAGTCTTACATATTGTCTATCCAATGACATCTCACATTGGAAGTTTTGGTCATCACATGGCTGCAATGGTACATATGGCCATGACCTTACACAAAATGATGCTGCCAGCAATCAAGAGCAGAATACAAAATAGCAGCATGGAATTGTCACAGAAAGTGTGATAAAATACAAATTTAAAATGAAAAAATAAGTACTTAATAGTGGTTGAGTTCTGCACAAGCCAAAACTCTGTGGTGTATTTTCACTGTTTTGTAGTCATCGATTTTCCTAATGTTTGCTGGCTATTCACTATTGTTGCAAGGGATCAAAGATGGCTAGCGCATTATGACATCAATGGCCATGTTTTTACGAGGTATGATATAAATCACAGGGGAAACGTTTTATGTGTTTGGCAGCCATTTTGGGACACTATAAAAGCTGATCTGCAGACTTTTTTTGTAGAAGCTAAACTTTGTTAGTTTGAAGTTTCTTTTTTTTTTGTTATTTTTAAGTATTTTCTTTATCTGTGCTTGTGTTCTTTTATATTTTTAGCATGCTTTCCTTTTAGAAGTTTTTCTTTCTTAATGAATATGAAAAAAGCCATATTTTTTTTTTGGAAAGTTAATTAATTTTAACAATAGTAATATTCTCACAGCTAATGTGAGATGAACAAATGACAAGGTGATCACATCCTATTTAATATATTTTATTAGGTTGCAAAAGTTAAATTTGAAGAGGTTAATTAAGTTATGTTTCCTATATATGTGAACTGAAAACTGGTCAAATTTAAGGGTATTCACAAAAACTTATTCTTCAACCTAACATTTTGTTGAAAGTGTGGAGCATTGCTCAGAAATATAAATCAGAAATGTGAAGACCTTCTCAATGACCTCCAAATCTCTGTTTATTTACACAGGTGGATGGCAAGATGTCCAGTGGTAACAACAAATAGAAACTGGTGATAGAAGGACATCACTGTTTAGTTCTATATTTCAAAATGAAAAAATGAGGGTTATAATATTAAATGAACTGAAACATCTGGGTAGAAGATGTATAATAGTTGAATCCATGTAGATACAGTATATTTTTTTCAAACACAAATTTGTGTAACTTTGACATGAATAAATAACCCCACTTAACTCATTCAGTGACTTTTTCTGCATTCAAAAATAGGAAAAATGGAAAGCTGTGATGTTGCTGAAGTGTAGGTATGTATAAAATTTAAAATGGATTGGAGATTTGATAAACATTGTCTGCTTTTAACAAACCCTGTTGGATGTTGTGAAGTAATACAGGGAAGCTCTTTCTCTAGTTTGCTTGAGATGACTCTGGCCAGAATCTAAACATTGCTGATTACATAATAAATTGATCTGTAGGCATGTGAGTTCTAATCAGAACTTGAAATTTGGCTTAGCGTTTTAGGCAGGGCAATAACAGACCTCATTTACCTGACTTTTTTTCATCTATGCCTGCTGGTTTTCAGCTTTCTAGAGATTTAAAAAAATCTAAGATTTTGAGGAGTGATAAAAGTTTGGTCAGCTTGTTTACATATTATGTACAGTGATTACTATTTTATTAAACAAAATCTGAGAACAAATAAGATCGGGCGCGTTCACACTGGTGTGGCTGTAAGCTCCTCTTTTAAGTCAGTGGGAAACTGATGTTATATACTATTTGAAATTTGAAAAAATCTAATTTTCACTTAGAGGATCTGTGCAGAACTTTTTCAATACCAGGCAGGATCTAATCAATAACATTTTAGAATAAGATTTTAAAGCACAGAGGAAGCCGATTCTCTCCCCATTTCTTTTTCTTCTCCATTTATCTTTATTAACTTATTAATTCATCTATTTACTTATTTTTAATAGCTTTAAGTTTTGCTCTGCTGGCCATGCTCTCTTTCTCAGGGGTGGGGGTTCATATGTTTTCGATCCTATTTTTGTAAAAATCGATCTATTTATAGTGTGGCCTTTAGGGTGCGCCCCAGCTGCCTACACCTGACAGACTAAGGCACAAAATTTGTTATTTTTTTATTTCATGGAAACGATTCCTTAATCATTCCCAACCACCAAAGCACAATACACAAGGCCAAAGCACTAAAATGAAGCAAATAACAATAAATTCCAGTGCAATTGTACTTGTAAACATACTACCAGGTCTCAGTCTCTATTGATTGTCATCAAGTCCAAGCAAAAACCTGAAAATTAAAGGCACAGCTGTCTTTACTCATTCAGCTCGATTCTACATCCACCAGAGATGCTTCACATAATCTCGTCTCGACAGGTGGCTTCCCACGCTGCTTCATTAGCTCCTAAAACAAAACACACATGGTGCCAGAACTAAGCTCTCCATTCTAATCAACTTGAGTGAACACAGGAAGCTATGGTCAGCATGTAAATCATCACAAAGAAGGCAATAATGAGGGTACTCACACCTTTCCGGGCCTCGACTACATTGAGAATCCGGACAACATGAAGAAGTTGACTGGAAACACTGATATGTTGATCCCCAAATCTCATATCTCACTTGCTGTGCCCCTCTACTTTGCACTGGTTGTACGGTCCGTTATAGATTCTGTCAGCTAATGGCAAAACACCCACTGCAAGTGTCCAGTGTAAATCAAACTCCTCAAGTTTCTCCACCCTTAAAAAAGGCCAAATAGCAGGAACTCGCTCTCAGGGTGCCGCACAGAACATCTCCAAGTACATCCCAAGGTCCGGGCTGGCAAGATAAAAAGTGGAAGTCCTGCCTCCCTTGCTCACAATTTGTCCCAGGTTGACACAAATGACACAGACTTAATTAGGTCTTCCAAAGTGATGGTGATGAATGTCAATTCAGTAGAGATACAATAAAAAAAACACATACGCACACTCAAAAAAAACATACAATAGTGTTAAAGCCACAAAACACATAGAAATAATAATCCCATACTCATTGTGATAAAAAGAATCCACAAACAAACAACAAATAAGTACCACACAAATCCCTAAAATCTCCAATGGGTCACAAAACTCTAAGTCCAATGATGCTCTGTGCGAAGCCAAGACACTGCTGCAACCCAGGGGGCTGTAATCTAGCAATCCGGGCAAATAAGTGCTCCATGCTTGCTCTGTCCCCCAGTCCTTCTATTACAAAGGTGACCCAGCTTAGTAAGGGCACCGACCGGCTGACTATAGACTGACACAGTCCCACAGGCCCAACATAGTCCCAAAAGCACTTTAAACACCACTACAACTCTCCACCTTGCACCACCACTCCTCCCAGGCAACCTTGTCCTCTTCCTCCCGATTCTGGCCCTTTAGTGGTGGAGGCTGGCCCATTTTATAGCCCACCTGAAAGTGTTCTAGGTGCTTGACCACCTGGTTCCAATTGCACCTCTGGGTGGGGCTGATGACTCATCCAGACGGGTTCTTGAGTCTCAGCAGCACCCCCTAGCGGCCACCCCAGCTCCCAACCAGGCTGTGGAGGACTCAATGTCCCATGGAGCCACGTGGGAGACTGGGAAACCAGCATCGGCCAGGGAGGCTGCCACCAAGTGTCCCGGGGGAGTTATTGAGCTGTCCATGGTGGCTTCCACGGAACATATGCAGCAGGGCCGTCCCGGCCGAGCATGGGACCCGGCTGTCCATCACAATATATATACACATATATATATGATACATATGATTCACATTTCACATTTTGTTTTGTTACAGCCTCATTCTCCACATCAAGCAACTCTCAATAATGACAAACTAAATTCAGGATTTTAGAAATTTTTGCAAATTTATATAAAAAAAAATAAATAAATATTACAATGACACAAGTATTCAGACTCTTTGTTATGACACTTGAAATTTGGCTCAGGTATATAATAATAAAAATAATAATAACACATTTTATTTATTCATAGGCACCTTTCTAAACACTCAAGGACACCGAACAATAGATAAAACACACATTATAAACAAAACTAAAACTACAAAATTTAAATAAGACAGAGCAATTGTAATCAAAGAGAAAAAGCAATCTTAAAGAGATGAGTTTTAAGTTTAGATTTGAAAAATGAGAATGAATCAATATTTCTTACCTCGGACAATTAACAGGAGAATTTTGAAGTCAACGCTGAACTTAACCAGAAGTCAGTGAACCTGCTGCAAGATGGGAGTGATATAGTGAATAGAGGAGGTTCTAGTAATGATGCGGACAGCTGAATTCTGAACTAGTTGAAGCTTATAAAGAGATTTGTGAGAAAGACCAAAGAAATGGAAATTGTTTTAATTCAGACGAGAAGTAACAAGGACAGCAGTTATATGGGAAGTGAGGCAGGTGCGAATACGATTAATGTTATGCAGGTGGAAATATCCAGACCGGGAGATGTTACTGATGTGGGACTGAAAAGACAGTACTGTTAAGGATTACACCCAGACTCTAAACCAGTGGGGAAGGGGAAACAGAGGAATTATCAATAACACATGAAAAATGATCAGTTTTGGATAATGTTGATTTTGTCCCAATGAGGAGAACTTCGGTTTTGTCACTATTTAATTTAAGAAAATTTGAATTAAACCAGGATTTAATTTCTGCTATGCAGTCAATAAGCGAGGAGGGTGGAAAGGAAAAAGAAGGTCTGCTAGTGAGGTAAAGCTGGGTGTCATCAGCGTAACAGTGTAAGTTAATGTTATAATTTTGAAGGATATTGCAGAGGGGAAAGAGGTAAATAATGAAAAGAAGGGGTCCCAGGACAGAGTTCTGGGGTGCACCTGAACTAACTGTGGTGGTTTTGGATGTGGAAGTTTTAAGCTTTCAAAAGCCAAAGTTCAGGCATGAACCAGGAAGCAGAAAAAGAGAAAGTAACAGATCTATTTTTTAATTGAGCAAGTGAGTTAAGAATACCATAGAGTCCAGTGTTATAATGTGAGTCCAGTTCTTTAGAAGTGGATAAATTATCAATGTCCATAAGGGATTCAATAGAGGAAAGAAAATCCAAGTTAATATTCTTAATATCACAGAAAGACATGAGAGAGGGAAGCTTAGTATAGGAAAGAGAAAGTTTAACATTGAATGAAAGAAGAAAATGATCAGTTATGGGAAGTTCATCTGCAGTACAATTAAGGGTGGTGGGGGTAACTTTAGAGCAGCAGATCAAAGCCAAAATATGTCATTTAGAGTGAGTGGGAATATCAGTATGCTGCTGGAATCCAAAACTTTCAAGGCAGGATGTAAAGTCTTTACTAAGAGGGACACTGGTATTATCCATGTGTATATTAAAATCCCCCAGAACTATTACGTTTGATGGAACAGTAGATAGGTGTGCAAGAATTACAGCAAAGTCATTCAAAAAGTCATTATTTAATTTAGGGGGCGGTAACAGTTGCAATGTTAGTAGGAATAGGTCTAGTCATTTGACACACAATGGATTAAAAAGAGCTGAAGGCAGGAACAGACAACGGCAGGACCTTCCACTTCTCATGATAAATTATTGCGAGACCTCCTCCCCGGCCAGAGCCATAGGGTTGACAGATGTAAACAAACCCCGGGGGAGTGGATTCTTTAAGTTGGGAAAAGTCATGAGGGAGATTCTGGATGAGTTACCCCTTGCTCATAAGTGAGCGGATGTTCAACAAACCAAAGTTGACAATGGTGTTATCGCATTTGGCAACAGTGTTAGCCATCCAAGCTAGGCTGGCTAACACACTGTGGTCAGCAACCCTGCCTATCTTACGTTGAGGATGTCGAGAGTTGGACCATATGGAGTTTATTGTTTTGAAGGTGTCAACCTGGAGCTTCCGGCAGGACCCACAGTGGATGTATCTCCAATGGGGGAGGAATATGATGTCCAGGTAGAGATATAGTGCAGTCAGCCGAGGCTCAGACAGGTGGAAGTACAGTCGGAGGAGCTTAGCAGCTGAGTACTGAAGCAAGCCCGTCACAGGTTGGATAGCGAGCGACAGGAGGAACCAGACAAACACAATCCAAATAAACACCCTACCAGTCCACATTGTAGGCAAGAACACAGACAATTCAAATGCTAGGAGGACAGAGCCAGGAAAGTCTCAAAACAGGGTTAGGCTGAAACTAGTCCATACACAGCCACATTGAAGTGTCAACAAAATCATCAGTTGAGCTAGAAATCATCAGCCTAGCTATAAATAATTAAAAAATAATACTTGAAGAATAAGTCTGCCAAATGAAAACAGTTGCTCATTCCATTAGATCGTAAACTAATCATAAAAAAAAAGTTGAAAAGTTACTGGCAAGCAGCAGCGACCAGTCCCACTAGTATTCGCTCAACTGGACGCCAGCCAACAAGATCCATTCTATTGATCACCATAGAGACGTTTCTGCTCCTTGTTTGGAGTCCATCTCCGGTCAATTCAATTGACTGCAAATGATTACAAAAGGCACACACCTATCTATGTAAGGTCCAACAGTTGACAATGTGCATCAGAGCAAAAACCACTCCATGGGGTTAAAGGAATTACCTGCAGGGCTTAGGAGCTGGATAGTGTCAAGGCACAGATCTGGGAAAGATGCGCAGTGGCCCCCATAATTCTTAAACTGAAGAAGTTTGGAACAACTATTACTCTTCCTAGAGCTGTACACATCATATCACAGAGCTGGGCTGTGTGACAGAGTGGCCAGACAGAAGCCTCTTCTCAATAAAAAAACACATGGAAGCCCACTTGGAGTTTGCAAAAACACATGTAAAGGACTGTTACACTGAGAGAAACAAGATTATTTGGTCTGATTAAACCAAGATTAGCATCATGTCTGGAGGAAAACAGGCACCACTCTTCACCTGTACAATACCATTCCTAATGGACACGCATGGTGGAATTACAGAGATATTAATGAAAACCTTCTCCAGAGCACTCAGGACATCAGAATGGGCTGAAGCTTCACTTTCTAACAGGACAATAACAAGCACATTGCACAAACAACACAGGAGTTACTTAGAGACAACAATGGAAATGTTCTTGAATGGTCCAGATTTCAATTGAACATTTCTGGAGAGACCTGAAAATAGCTGCACACTGACAGACTTCATTCAGTTTAATAGAGCTTGAGAGGATATGTAGAGAAAAAGCTTGTCGCATCCTAACCAAGATGACCCTAGGCTGTAGTTGCTGCCAGAGTTGCTTCAACCAAGTACTGAGTAAAGGGTCTGAATACTTTTTTTGATAATTAATTTTTTTATTTTTAGTAAATTTATAAGAATGTGTAAAAATCTTTTTTTGATTTTTCATTTTGAGTTATTCAGTGTTTCTTGATGTGGGGAAAAATGATTTCAAGTGAGTTTTGCACAAGGCTGCAACACAGTAAAACGGTGAGATGAATAAAAGTGTCTGAATATTTTCTGACTTCACTATATATATATCATACTGATAAGTATGTAAAAGTATAAGAGGAGTCTGCATGTACTCATTTTGTTTGTGTGGGATATTTAACAATTTTCTTTTTTCATTCTTGTATTTGTTGTGTTGTGTGTGTAGTTTAGTTTATCAGTTACTATAAGATGACCTGGTGTGAGTCTGAATATAGGTACATGACTGTGTTCTCCAATGGATTGGATCCAGTTCAATGCTATGTAGGCAAGAGCAACATCAAGTCTAAGGAAGCAGATTGTAAACTAAAACATTCACCGCTGCAATGGATATAGATATTTTTTCTTTAACAGTCTGTTATTCTGCTGAAAAGGAAAATTAATTAATATTACTGAAAATAAACTTTCCACTAACCATTGAGCCACTATTTTAAAGTACTTTAATCATTGTGTGGAAATGTACAGAACAGGAACTTTAGAAAAACACTGAGAAGTCCAGTGTGTGCAAACTATTTTCCATACTTTATCTTTTTAGTTCTTAGGGAGGGTCAGGCAAAATTTAAAAAGACAGCACTAACAATTGAAATAACTTTATTTTATGTTAAAAGACTTTTATTAAGTTGATTTTTTTCCACAAGGCAAGAAAAATAGTATAATAGATTTGAATTAATGTATTTATAAATGCCAAAGCTTAACAGTTATGTAATATAATGAGTTTCAGCCAAATACATTATTATTTTATATGAAAAACTGCCGTCACATTGTTTTTCCTATCAGTAGTAACTTTTCCTTAGAATGTTCCCCCAGATAAAAGCCTTTTTGACAGACATACACTGAATTAATGGAAATCACTTAGAAGAAGAGGACTGAGCTTTGCATATACTTCGGCAAAAAGGAAAGGCAATTAATTTATTGTTTTTAACAAGAACAAGCTTAAATACATTCTTTTTTGAAAACTTAATGAATTACTGAAGGCATATGGATACATTAAATAAATCAAAATGTACTTGGAAATAAGCACAATAAATGAATTCTATACAGAATATACACTGTATGAAAGTGAGACACATAATGCTATAGATGGAATGAAAGAAATGGGTCTGATAGGATCCAAATTTATCCATTTATTTATATATTATTACATCTAATATTGTGCCTAAAGACTGCTAAGTAATAGAATTGAAATAACTATTGAAAACATCTGTTCTTGGCAATGTGCCCAAAATCATGTTTTCATCCTGGCAACAGTCCAAGTATATAATCAACAGCTTATAAGGAAACCATGAGGCAACTTTCTGGAACATTTTTCTAATGTTTTTCTAATATTGTTCTCGCTCATGCAATTTCACACAGTACTGTATTGGCAAGATCAGACCTTATCTGACAGAGTACGCAGCACAATTTCTGGTCCGGGGTTTGGTCTAGTTGTGTCTGGACTACTGAAACTCGCTTCTGACAGGCGTACCTGCATGTGCTGTCAAGCAATTGCAGATGTTCCAGAATGCAGTGTCCCATCTTATATTTAACCACCCGAGATGGGCACTTGTCACTTTTCTCATTGGGTTACTACATTGCCACCCTGATGCTTGCTTATAAAGTAGTGAATGAGTTATCACCTGAGTATATGGAGACACTGGTGAAGCCCTATAATCCTTCTCACCCACTCTGGTCTACTGGAAAACAGCATCTGGCGATGCTGTCTCCACGTGGTATCAAGTCTTAATCCAGACTCTTTTCCTTTGTAGTTCATAGTTGGTGGAACTGGCTACCCACTTCCAACCATGCTGCTGACTCCCTCAACACATTTAAGAAGCAATTGAAAATCCATTTGTTCTATGAATATCTGTCTAATTGATTAAAAAAATGCTTTGCTCTGTGATATTTTATATTTTTGGTTAATTTGTTAGTGTCATAAAAGCCACAATGAGACATAGCAAGGTTTGGGGCAGCCACCCGTATAATTTGGTTTCCTGGCGGCAAATCGTCTTTTTAAATGATAGCACTGCTGTGCACAAAACTGAGTCCAATACAGAACTGAGGGAATAGGGAAAAAGGTGGAGGCTTTTAAAGGGTAAGACAGGAAGTGAAGTCAAAGGGGTCGGGCTCATGTAGAGCCGGCAAGGTCTCCTTCCATTGGCTTTGCCCCAGAAGTGATGTCAAGAGGACAAGGTGGAATCTTCCGTGAATGGTCTGCAGGCAAGGGAGAAAAAGAGTCAGTGCACTCTGCCACATCCCAGTATTTCTCGGAACTGCCCTTACTCAAGCCCATTAGCTGCCTCCCATGTGCACGTGTGTGACATTAGATTAGTCTAATTGCTTTTTAAACTATGATTGTAAACTTATTAGTTATTATATCTTTTCACTTGTGGCAACCGTCACTTTTTACCTATCCTATTACACTTGCTGAACAAAGAGACCCTAGCCTAGGCCGATTATGTTTGCCTCTTTTGTAGGTTGCTTTGGATAAAAGTTATATAGGGTGGTCCAGATCTAATTATGCAACTTTTAATGCAATGCAGGAAAACAATACAAGACAAAATAATTGCTGTTCGACTGACAACCGTCTCCACACCATTTTGGAATGCAGGGCAGGTGCTGCCATCTATCAGCAACAAAAATAATTTTTTATGAATTGTCTATGTAATAAACTTAATAAGTTATAGCGTAATGAAAATTGCATAATTAGATCTGGACCACCCTGTATAGTAGATAGAACTTTATTTTTCCACAGGAGGAAGCTTAGGTTTTCACAGAAGCTCTTTAAATAAATACATAAATATTTACACACACAGTATGGTCTAAACACACCCCAGAGTGAATAAAAAGAAAAAGTATTAAAAATAAAGAAAAAAAACACTGACTTGACAGTCCCAGTGAGGCATTATTCAAATATATAGCTGTTGGTATAAAGAAGCCTCAATAGCATTTCTTCACTTACTTCTGCTGAATTGCCATTGACTGTACAGGTATGTTCTCAGTATTAGTGTGTTAGAGAAAGGATGCGCAGCCTTGTTCATAATGGCAGTCTGTTTTGTTTTAACTCTCTCCTTTGCTACTTCCTCCATGAGATGCAGACCTTCCATCTCATAACTGGGCCTGCCCTTTTAATTACCTTGTAGATTTGGTGGGCCTCTCTTGAAGTGTTGTTACTTGCCTGCACAGCACATCATGAAAATCGCACTGGCCATTACAGAGTTGTAGAAGATGTGGAGGATGTAATTACTCACTTTAAAGGAAATAAAGAAAAAATAGCCTACTCTGGCTTTTCTTATACAGGTGCCGGTCATAAAATTAGAATATATTACAAAGTTGATTTATTTCAGTAATTCCATTCAAAAAGTGAAACTTGTATATTAGATTCATTCATTACACACAGACTGATGTATTTCAAATGTTTATTTCTTTTAATTTTGATGATTATAACTGACAACTAATGAAAGTAACAAATTCAGTATCTCGGAAAATTAGAATACAAATTAAGACCAATGCAAAAAAAGGATTTTTAGAAATGTTGGCCAACTGAAAGGTATGAACATGAAAAGTATGAGCATGTACAGCACTCAATATTTAGTTGGGGCTCCATTGGCCTGGATTACTGCAGCAATGCGGCGTGGCATAGAGTCGATCAGTCTGTGGCACTGCTCAGGTGTTATGAGAGCCCATGTTGCTCTGATAGTGGCCTTCAGCTCTTCTGAATTGTTGGGTCTGGCGTATGGCATCTTCCTCTTCACAATACCCCATAGATTTTCTATGGGGTTATGGTCAGGCGAGTTTTCTGGCCAATCAAGAACAGGGAATCCAGGTTCCTTAAACCAGGTACTGGCTAGTTTTGGCACTTTGTGCAGGTGCCCGGTCCTGTTGGAAAATGAAATGTACATCTCCATAAAGTTCGTCAGCAGAAGGAAGCATGAAGTGCTCTAAAACTTCCTGGCAGACGGCTGCGTTGACCTTGGACCTCAGCAAACACAATGGACCAACACCAGCAGATATCATGGCACCCCAAACCATCACTGACTGTGGAAACTTTACACTGGACCTCAAGCAACGTGGATTCTGTGCCTCTCCTCTCTTCCTCCAGACTCTGGGACCTTGATTTTCAAAGGAAATGCAAAATTTACTTTTATCAGAGAACATAACTTTGGACCAAACAGCAGCAGTCTAGTCGAGATGCTTGTGATGCTGTCTCTTGTTCAAGAGTGGCTTGACACAAGGAATGCGACAGATGAAACCCATGTCTTGCATACGTCTGTGCGTGGTGGTTCTTGAAGCACTGACTCCAGCTGCAGTCCACTCTTTGTGAATCTCCCGCACAGTTTTAAATGGGTTTGTTTCACAATCCTCTCCAGGGTGCGGTTATCCCTATTGCTTGTACACTTTTTTCTACCACATCCTGTCCTTCCCTTCACCTCTCTATTAGCTCTGTGAACAGCCAGCCTCTTTAGCAATGCCCTTTTGTGTCTTGCCCTCCTTGTGCAAGGTGTCAATGGTCGTCTTTTGGACAACTGTCAAGTCAGCAGTCTTCCCCATGATTGTGTAGCCTACAGAACTAGACTGAGAGACCATTTAAAGGCTTTTGCAGGTGTTTTGAGTTAATTAGCTGATTAGAGTGTGGCACCAGGTGTCTTCAATATTGAACCTTTTCACAATATTCTAATTTTCCGAGATACTGAATTTGGGACTTTCATTAGTTGTCAGTTATAATCATCGAAATAAAAAAAAATAAACATTTGAAATACATCAGTCTGTGTGTAATGAATGAATCTAATATACAAGTTCCACATTTTGAATGGAATTACTGAAATAAATCAACTTTGTCATGATATTCTAATTTTATGACCGGCACCTGTATAGTTTCTCAGTGTTAGGAGACCACTATAAAAGATGGTAATGGGTAGAAACATGATGCTCAACGTAATATGAGTGGAAAAGGGCATTGAGTCTTGAGTGGCTAGTGTTTACTCATTGCCTCATTAAAATATTCCCTCAATTCTATGCTACATTCTATGCCTCACTATTTTCTTACTACTTACCTACTATCAAGAATTATTGGATATTTTCAATAAACAAAAATCCCTGGAGCTTACAACAGTTACATTGAATTGTTGCTGGGACCCACACTGACTCAAGGAAAATTGTATGGAAAAAAATGGAAAATACTTAATTAAACTGTCCAACAGGCAATTAGGTGCAGATTTCTTTGTTCAGAAAAATGTGTCTGTCATGAACTGAACAAACTAACAATTTAGAACAGTTAATCTCTGCTATTAATCTCCTCACAGCTAACTCAGTTTAAAGGTTCCAATGTTTTCTATAACTTAGCCTTAAGAAGTGTATCCTGTTTTAGTCTTATTATGGATGGAGATTAGAAAAAGTGTCTTAAATACTTCTAGACACAATGAATATAAATTCATTCCCAACAGTTTAGGCCTTCCTTTTCAGTACGTGATTTCATTATTTGTATTCCAGTCCATATTTCCACCCCAAGGTATTAATATTCCTAAACCTCTACTGCTTGGGGTGTACATTTGAAGATCACAATCATCTCCTTTAAACTGATACAGTTTTTCAGTAAACCAGAGTCCATCCATTCATCCATTATCCAACCCGCTATATTCTAACTACAGGGTCATGGGGGTCTGCTAGAGCCAATCCCAGCCAACACAGGGCGCAAGGCAGAAAACAAACCCTGGGCAGGGTGCCAGCCCACCGCAGGGCGCACACACATCCACACACACACACTAGAGACAATTTCATCCTGGGAAATATGAGTTGGTGGTTCTATGTTATATATGATAGCCGGTGGGCCATACTAGCTGTACATCTGTCTGTCCAAGAATCTTTATTTTATTATTTAGATGATCAACTAACCTCTGTACAATTACAGCATGAAGACCTGATCTGTATCTTTTTTATTGTATTAATATACAAAATGTACATGTAATATGATTCTATAAATGCAAATATATTGCTCTTACTCACTATGTTTATGTTACTGGAATTAAAGAGGAAGCAAAAACCAGATGTGTTTAGGTCGTCCTTAGTTTAGTTATTGTTATATGACATACTGTCTATGAATGAATGGAATTTCCTCAGTGAGCAGTATTAATAAGGAAGCAAGAATGCAGCAGAAAGCATCACAAAATAAAATATGTAAGATTGAAAAAAATTTCAAGATAATTAATAAAGAAGGACTTAGGGCAGGAGGTGCAAATATTCTTCTAAAATGCATTGCAATTTACAATGAACTGAATGTATGAAAGAGACAATTAATATTAAGAGTCCAAAAAAAAACTATACAGTACAGTATTGCAATATTTTGTGTCTTAATCATCATCATCAATATGCTGAAAACAAACATTTTGCATTTCTTCTACATTAAAACACATGGCAGATCACAATGTTAGCACTGCAGTACAGTTTCATACATCAAATGTTCAGTACATTGTTAAATCAGGTTTGACAGTGCTTTCTTTACACAAAGCTTTACGGCAAAGAAAGGGATAAATAAGAAACATGCAATTTAAAAGCAATGTCTTATTAAAACACATTTAGAGGATTTGGTCTCGTCCAATGCGAGAGATGGACGTCTGAAGTGGAGCTCCGCTAGCAGCGGTGATATTTTTCATATTATTTGCTTATTATCCTGAGATATCCTGTATCTATTCAACCCAAGGAGACTGATACAGTATATGTAAGCATGTATAAACATGGCCAACAAGAAAGGGGGTTCAAATGAATCGAAAAACTAAAGCTGCACCCAAGCTAAGATCAGCAAGCCCTAGTTCAAGATATGGCCTTTCAGAGACAGACCTGGGGCCTCATATATAACGCCGTGCATAGAACTCGTACTATAACATGGCGTAAGCACAAAAGCCGAAATGTGCTTACGCACAGAAAAATCCAGATGCAGGAATCTGTGCGTACTCCAACTTCCACGTTCTTCCGCTACATAAATCCCGATCAGCGTGAAAACTAACGCTCGTGCACGCGCTTTATGTAACGCCTCAACTCCTCCCAGAATTACGCCTCTTTGAATATGCAAATAATATAAATCGCCCTTAAGCGCAGCCTTCTGTGAAAAGACAATGGGAAAAGCACGGGGGAAATATAAGAATTTCAGCGAATACCAAGTGGAGGCAAAGGAAAAACATACTATTTCTTCAAATAAACTGTGGTATAATCAACAAAAGGAAGTTGATCGAGTGACATAGCGTGTTGGAGAAATTTGAAAGCTCACGTTCACAAAATCGCACAGTGCCGGAAATAAAAAAGAAGTCACATATCAATATCGCCGTGAAAAGCCAAGTTGTAGCCCACTGTCTGAGTGTCATATGAAAGCTTATTAGGGTACAGAGAAAAAAAGGCACACAGTGGGGAAAAAGCACGAAATGTCAACTTCAATCTCAACATTTCCACTTTAATCACGTAGTTTATTTTGTCATTAAAGTAGAACATCATAAACTTCATCTTAAAATCGTTTAATTAACCAGTTTCTCAAATCACATCGTAATTAAAGTAGCACGTTAAATGCTTTGTTTTGTATTTGATCTTCTATGTGCTCTGTGCGTGTGTGATATTACATCTCTCTGAATAACTAAAATACTGAGATGAATACGTAATGTCATTTTCATGATGATAGGAGTTAAAGCACGTTATTAAACATGGGTTTCACTTCGATGAAATAATTTATTGCAGCAGTACTCAGGGGCGGCTCTAGGCTTGTGGTGGCACTGGGCAGAGGAAGAATCGGGCTCCTTAAGCCTGCCAATGTCATGTACGGTGGATGGCCACATCCGTTGCAAACACTGCATAGCTGCCTTGTGCTCATGACACAAGCATTTAACTTTTGCCGAAATTTGTCTCTACGTTTTTTGCTGTGTTGTTATTTTCTCTTTCTGTTTTATATTCAAAATATATTGGCGTAGCTGTCACTGCAGTCAGTGCTTTTCTTTCCTCAAGTAACCGATCGCCATACAATCAGCTCTGTAATACACGTTAAGCCATCTGTAAGCTTAGCGCCGATTCTTTAAAATGTTTAAAGAACATTGAAATATCTTCGTAGTACATGTTTAATTATTCTATCCTTAACGACACTCCCAGTGAAGAATATAGATTATTTAAATGAAGTTAAAGTTTTATCTGTATAATTTAACAAACATATTTTGCTGCATTTCACCTTAAAAATGATATTGTCATCATATGTAAATACGCACTTTATAAAGTGGCTCAGGTTGTGCAATATTATAAGTGTAGTGCAAGTTTACAGTGTGGTGATTGTACTTATAAGTACAAACAGTTCTACAAGGAGCACTTGATTGACTGCATTTAAAGTTCTTTGGATTGAACTGTTTCTGAACCGCGAGGTCTGTACAGGAAAGGCTTTAAAACGTTTTGCAGTGGCTGAGACAGCGTGTCCTTGAAGCTGTACACCGATAATTCTCTTTTCGATCAGCTGCTGCTATGATTCACACTCAGATACAGTGATATAAATACTCCGCGTGGTGCAGTGAGAGTAATATGGAAAAAGATGATCCGCTGTGGCAACTCCTAACGGGAGGAGCTGAAAGAAGAAGAAGAAAAATAAGAAGAAAAGGAAGGTGCAGTGAGAGTAACAACGCTAAAGCAGTTATGGTATTTGGAATACTATGGCTGTTCCCTGGACCATTATATTGTTACGAGTTAATTACAATCAGATGCATTACACTAATAAACAATATGCGGTTAGTTTCGGTGTATTTATAAAGCCGCGTCATGAAAATAATGAGTAATCACACAGGAACAGTACCATTGCTTTGACGCTGGGTGCCGCCAGTCTGCAAAACCGGCGGAGAACTTGCGTCACGACAAGGCATGAGGTACCGTGGAAAAGTGCGTGGCTTTACGCCAAGTGTAGGTTTTATACATCACGATTTGAACGTGGAAAAGTTCTTATGCAACATTTCTGTGTGTACGCACCGTTTATACATGAGGCCCCTGGATCAGATGGGCGAAAGTACAAACTCCTCGGGACCACGATCCGCTACATTGTCGCCGCCTGAGAGCGAAAAGGGGAGCGAATGTACGATCGTGAGTGCAGATATCGATAGCTCGCCGATCGGAGAAGATCACCTGAAACTGGAAAAGGCCTTGCAGTCCGCGACTTCAATTACTCCACGGGAGCCAGGAATAGCGGGGACACCAGCTATGGTAGAGCCTGTCGCTTCACCTATAGTGCAAGAAAGTACAATTGAAATGTCTAAACTGCAGGTGATGTTCGCTGAGCTCATACAAGATATAAAGAAAAGCGAGAAGGCAAATGAGAAAGCAAGGGCAAATGCACATGAGAAACTGAGACAGGAATTGAAACAGGAGTTGCAACAAGCAAACGAAACGCAGAGGCTGATGCTGCAACAGGCAAATGAAAAGCTGTGACACGAAATGCAACTGGAGCTGCGACAGGTGCTGGGCAAAATTGAAGAACACATTCAGGAAAACTCGGCTAAACTGAGCACGCTTACTGATCAACTGGAGGATCTCAAGGAGACATTTACGACTCGGATTGAAATAGCCGAAAATTTAGCTGCCAGTGCCAAGAAAAGCAGCAAATGTCAGCTCCGAATGCAAAAAACTCTGAGACAGACTGGCTGCTTTGGAAGATGGGAGCAGAAGGTATAATGTCAGAATTGAAGGTCTGCCTGAGAATCTAGAAAGTCCAAACCCTATGAAATTCGCAGCTGAACTCTTTTCTAAAATAATCGGGGAGGACTTTAAAGCAGAATCTGAGATAGCATCAGCTTACCGCGTATGTGGATGAAATACCGTTAGACCCAGATCTTTTATAATTCGTTTTGAAAGGTTATCATTTAAGCTAGAGGTGATGGCACTCCTCAGAAACAAGCAAGATATTATATATGAAAATAATTGCATTTGTATCTTCCCTGACTTTTCTCCAGCAACAGCTACTAAACGCGCAGCCTTCTACAACATTAAACAGCGGTTATGGCAGGCCAATGTCAAATACAGCCTCTTGTATCCGGCAAAACTGAAAGTGGAATGGCAGGGTCAATTCTATGTCTTCGCTAGCAAGGAAGAAGCAGAAAAGGAATTAAGAAAGCTGATCCGGACTATTCTGATACATAATAGTGAGTCATGGCGTTAATGATATAGCAAGGATTAATAATCTACTGTCTGATCTATTTGTTTTAAAATACGGGTTTTATCAGCATATATTCTCATTATTACTTAGTATTACTAGGCGCTATCTGTTTATGTTTTATTGTGCTTAATTACTCTTTCTTTTATCTTTTTTTTCTGTTTTTGTTAATTATTTCATCTCTACCCTAAACGAGACTGTTCAATATCATACCCTTGGTATATTGTTATTGCTATTACTGCATTAAGACTTGTTATGCTTATTCTGGACACATTTTAACACCATCCCGGGTTTATTATCTGGGTGTATCATCTTAATGCACTAAAATTGCTGAAGACTATATATATATTTTAAGTGCAAAATTTTTTTTTTTTAAAGACTATATTGGTAACAGATATCTCTATCTTTTAACCCTAAAGCCACTGCATGGGGCTTGTTTTGCTTTGGACGTGCTCTGTCTCTGGGTATGTCAGAGGACTGGGACTGTGTGAAGTGGGTTTTAGCCTCACTTGGGGAGGCAAAAGGGAGGGTGGGGGTTAAGGGGAGAGAAAGAGAGCAGGCTTGATCTATACCTAATCTATCCTCTCAATCTTTATAATTATAACTACCAACGTAATAATAAGCTGCATGGCAACAACTCTAGGGGAAATAGGAAATTAAGACCTAAACTGTCTCACTTCCAGTTAAGACTATAAAATGACATCAAAAACTCAGAATCAGTGTCTCCATGATGGGACAGTTAACCGTAAGCTGGAATGTTAAAGGCCTGAATCACGAATTAAAGAGAAAGAAAGTACTCTCTCACCTAACAGGTCTAAATGCTAAAATAGTATTTTTACAGGAAACCCACTTACTAAGCAAGGATCAGTTCCGGCTGCAAAAAGACTGGACTGGCCAAATGTTCCATTCTAGTTTTACAAAGAAAACTAGAGGTGTGGGAATTCTCATACATAGAACAGTACCATTTGTAGCATCAGATGTAGTATTGGATCCTGAAGGGAGATATGTAATGGTCATGGGAGACTTATCTAACTGTAAAATGATTTTGATAAATGTTTATGCACCTAATGTTGATGATAAGGAATTTATACAAAATTTATTTGCATCCATTCCCAATCTGAACACTCATAAAGTTATAATGGCTGGGGACTTCTAAATCCCCTTTTAGATAGGACTTCTTTCACAGGGGGAACGGCATCTAACACTGCAAAGATAATTACAAAGTTTATAACTGATCACAACTTATCAGATCCCTGGAGGTTTTTAAACCCAAATTCAAGAACATATTCTTTCTACTCACCAGTACATCATTGCTACTCAAGGATTGATTACTTCTTTATAGACAATAACTTCTTGCCTAAGATTAAATCTTGCAAATACGATGCTATTGTTATTTCTGACCATGCACCTATGATCTTGAAACTAAAATTACTAAGCCCCATACACTCACCCCAGATGGCCTCAACCCCTTCTATTAGCTGACGAGAATTGTACTGAATTTATATCCAAACAAATCAAATTCATTCTAGAGACAAATACATCCCCGAGATCTCTGCAGGAATACTCTGGGAAACTCTTAAGGCCTTCTTAAGAGGACAGATTATCTCATATCTTTCCCACAGAAATAAATCGAAGCCAAGAAAGTAGCAGAGATAAAAGCGAAATTACTAAAATAGATGAAGAACATGCCAGACTACCAAGCGAGACTCTACATAGGAGGCAGGCTCTACATTCAGAATTAAACCTCTTGACAACTAAAGAAACTGAACAACTAATTTACAAATCCAGACATCATTACTATGAACATGGAGAAAGCTAATAAGCTTTTAGCTCAACAAATTCACAAGCAAGAAGTGCATAGCGCAATCTCGTAATCACCAACGACGGAGATAAAATCATGAACACAAAAATATAATGCACACTTTCAGAGACTACTATAAATCCTATATACTACTGAGTTTAAAGAAGACAATACACAATCTAATGCATTTCTGGATACATTACAGATACCACAAATAGACGCTTTTAGTGTGGAGGAACTTGATAAACCTCTGGCATTATCAGAATTACTAGATGCTATAAAGTCACTCCAAGGTGGAAAGCAGCAGGCCCTGATGGCTACCCTGCAGAATTTTACAAGAAATTCTCCGCTCAGCTAGCTCCCTCCTATTAGCAACATTTACAGAAGCCAGAGATAACCAATCTCTTCCACAAACCTTTGCCAAGCACTAATCACTGTTTTCCAAAACAAAATAAGGACTTATTACAATGTGCATCATACAGACCAATTTCACTTCTGAATAACGACGTTAAAATACTCTCTAAAATCATAGCTAGAAGGATGGAGAAAGTGCTCCCTCGGTAATACACAAGACCAAACTGGATTTATTAGGGGCGACACTTATCTTCAAATCTTGAGCCTGTTTAATGTAATATACTCACCAACTAAATCAAACACCCCAGAAATATTATTATCATTGGATGCAGAAAAAGCATTCGACATGATTGAATGGAAATACCTTTTACTACATTGGAGAAGTTTGGGTTTGGCCCGAACATTTGTGCATGGATTAAATTACTGTATACTAACCCAGAAGCTTCAGTTTGCATCAACAACATTTGCTCAGACTACTTTAAACTAGAACGTGGCACTAGACAAGGATGCCCTTGTCACCGCTGCTGTTTGCAATTGCCATTGAACCACTGGCAATACATTGTCGAAATACTGATCAGATAAAGGGGATTAGCAGAGAAGGACTGGAACAGAAAATCTCATTATATGCAGATGACATGGTACTGTATATATCGGACCCAGAAAATTCTGTGCCTGCAGTCTTAGCAGCACTCACAGAATTTCAAAAGATCTCTGGTCTCAGAATTAATCTAAATAAAAGTGTACTCTTTCCAGTGAATTCTCAAGCATATAATATTAGATTAGACACCCTACCTTTTATCATTGCAGAACAGTTTAAATACCTGGGTAAACATCACAAGTAAACATAAAGCTCTTTATCAACAAAATTTGCGTCTGCATGGAAAAAATTAAACAAGACTTGCATAGATGGTCAATTCATCTCACACTAGCTGGAAGAATTAACACTGTTAAGATGAATATTCTTCCTAAGCTCCTTTTTATTTCAAAACATCCAATATACATTAATAAATCATTCTTTAAGCAATTAGATTCAACAATAACCTCATTTATTTAGAATTCAAAACATCCACGCATCAAAAGAGCGACCCTACAAAGACAAAAGGCAGAGGCGGCATGGCTCTACCTAACTTCCAGTTTTATTACTGGGCAGCAAATATACAGGCGATAAGAACCTGGACACAAATAGAAGAACATACACAGGCTTGGACCGCAATAGAAGTAAAATCCTGCAGTACTTCTTTGTATTCCTTGCTCTGTGCTCCAATAAACACACGTTATCGGCAATACACTAATAACCCAATTGTGCTCCACTCACTTAGAATCTGGAACCAATGTAGAAAGCATTTTAAGACGGAGAAGCTTCTATCTGTGGCACCTCTGCAAGAGAACCACCTCTTTCAACCTTCACAAACATATGCAGTTTTAATATCTGGAAAAATTTGGAATTAACTTGCTTAGAGATCTTTATATAGACAACGTCTTTGCATCCTATGAACAATTACATTCCAAATTTAACATTCCAGCTACACATTTCTGTCACTATCTTCAAATCAGGAACTTTGTTAAACAGAACCTTCCAGATTTTCCTCATCTTGCACCCTCATCCATGCTGGAAAAATATTGCTCAATCTCAAGGACTTAGACTCCATCTCTACAATATATAAAATCATTTTACAATCCCTCCTTTCAAAGATCCAAGAGGACACTGGGAAAAGATCTCTCAATTAATATATCAGAAAGGAGTGGAAAGTAGCAATGCAGATAATTCACTCGAGCTCCATATGCACAAAGCATACAATTATACAACTCAAAATTATATATCGAGCACATCTGTCTCGACTAAAACTCTCTAAATTTTTCCAGGGCATGATCCAACCTGCGAACACTGCAACCTAGTCCCAGCCTCACTGGGTCACATGTTCTGGGCCTGCACCAAATTAACATTATTCTGGACAAAAATTTTTAATTACCTTCAGACAGCCTTGGACTCACAATCCCTCCTAACCCATTAACAGCTGTGTTTGGGGTTCTTCCAGAGGGTTTAAAGTGGAGAAAGACAAACAAATTGTGATTGCATTCACTACACTTTGGCACGCAGACTTATTCTGATAAACTGGAAGAACCCAAACTCTCCTCTTTTAAGTCAGTGGGAAACTGATGTGTTATACTATTTGAAATTGGAAAAAATCAAATACTCAGTTAGAGGATCTGTACAGACTTTTTTCAAAACATGGCAGGATCTAATCAGTAATATTTTAAAATAAGTATAAAGCACAGAGAATTTATTAATTTAGGTATGTTTACAAGCCTTAAATTTTACACGTTTGGCTTGCTCTCTCTCTCAGGGTGGGGATCGATCTGTTCTTAACTCAATTTTTCTTTTTGTAAAAACTTGATTGATTTGTATGGATTGTAATAAAATTAATAAAAAAAACACATTTAGTACACAATACATACTGTTTCCACAATTCCAGTTTAAAGGAGAATTTGAAAGCTGACTTATACTGAATTTAGAATTCACAAACTGATGAAATCAAAAAGACTGCAGAAAAGAAAAAAGTTTAGCTGAAAACAGTTGTCAAATTTAGCTTCACTGTTCACAGGCTTCTACAAATTGTTTGCTGTTTTTTTCACTGGCCATGTTCACAATACACATTTGCCGATGAACTTAGAAACCTCAACAGTGATGTACCTTTGATCATAAGGTGTTTGGAGTCTAGACATCAGACACCCACATCCACATGACTTAGCTGAGGCTGACCAGGCCCTAGCTTGTGTCTAAACAGCATGTCCGCAGAATGCTCCTTCTAAAACACAGCCACCTAGAGGATCCCTCTGCTGCCTATGTGATAATTCTGATGGCTGTTTTCTTGTGTACACCTGTGACACCTAGAAGACTGTATGCCTTACAGAGGATATTTTTTCACCTAATGACCAAAACAATATTTTGCAATCTTTTAGATTAGTGTATAAAAAGCAGAACATGTATGATGTGGCTTATTAATCCATTCTACTGCCACTGAAGAGCTTCATTCAAAATGTTCACATGTGTGAATTTACCTGATGACATTAGTTAATTTAGGGAAGTGCAGAGCAGCACAAATGCAAGACACTTTATTTCAAGTACCCAAGAATCTGTAACCACCACAACTGAACTGACTGTAAATCAGGGCTCCTCCACTTTTACCACAATTGATCATTGTAGCACCTTGTATCCTTGGCTCTCAAAAATAAGTTTTGTCGCATTGCAATAGAACATATTAAAATGGGTTCACTGAGAAAATTGGCAGTTCAAAATGTAGCAACCCTCTTTGCTCAGATGGCTATAAGTCTGATTCTGCGTCCATCAAAACAAAAGTGCAAAATTTTTTGTGTTGTTGTCAAAGAGGAGACACACTATAAAGTGTTTAATGCTACATAGACTTGGTAGATGCTCTGATACATCATCCCACTGATACACCCCACTGTGTTTTGAATTTTAGCATTTATGTCTGAGGAATTTACCTTGGTTAGTTAATTCATTCATCTTCAGTTCTTTTATTTTTTATTTATATAGCACCTTTCCTTTGCTCATAATGAACAAAACTGGTAGAAAAGACATAATTATACAAATAATAAACAACAACAATGCTACAAATGATAATAACCAAAGTATCCGAAATTAACAAAAAGGGCATACAAAATTAATTTACTCATAAGCAGGGGTAGTGACCCTGGCTTAACCATACCAGTGGGCATGTTTTGACCTCCTCCTTTGGGAGAAAATCATGACAACCCAGAGCTAAATTTAGATGATGTACGAGTTTCTGTTTTTTTTGTTTATCGTAACTGGTGGTGCTCCTGTTTTAAAGAAATGATATCTAAACAACTACATTATACTTCTGGATATAGTATGATGTTAACTGTGCAAAGGCACTGTTCATGATAATAATTTAAAATAATCACCTAAGATGTTCAAAGTACAAAAGTTTAAAATAAAAATGAATAACATTCTTCTTTGGACTTTGTAGTTCAAACCCTGAGACTGTGGGAGTAAATCCTGCTACTGACACAGTGACCATGAGCAAGTCACTTCATTTGCCTGAGATACAATTAGAAAAACAAAAGAAATAAAATCAATGGTATCTCTCAAATGTCAAATGTATGTCACCTTGTGTAAAGGTGTCAGCCAAATGAGTTAATAATAGATTTACATAGTTATTTCAAATGCACCTAACCTGTATGTCTTTGGACCGTGGGCGGAAACAGAAGAACCCGGAGGAAACAAGGGGAGAACATGCAAACTCCATGCAGGGAGGACCCAGGAAGCAAACCCAGGCCTACTTACTGCAAGGCAGCAGCGCTACCTCTGCGCCACCATGCCGCCCGTGACTAGTCAGTCTAACCTAAAATTAAATGTCAGTTATACATGGAGATACAATAAAAAGAAAATAAGCTTAAACTTAGACAAAACACATAAGATGATAAAGTAAAACTAAAAGTACAGCAAGATTAGCAGCATTCTTGGCAAATATTTTTCTTTTTCCCAATCTTTGATGGCACATAAAACATGAGACATCAGACAAACAAATCTGTCATGTTTGCAAGGTCCAAAACACTCAAGTTCCTTATTTCTCATTGCTGCATTACGTCCACTGTAATCCCAGGTAGGCGCTCATTGTCAGATCTCATGTACACAAAGCTGTCCCTATAACTTACAGCAAAAGCAATCTTGTTTCAGTTTGTTGGGGTTGGTCACAGAATAGTTACTAGGCATGTCATGCTACATGGTGACTGCCACTGACTCTCTAAGACTGTTTAAATAAAGACTGAAATCTGCTGGAAAAGCTGTGTAATGTGACATGGATTGAACTGATATTTATTTGGTTGTGTTGACTGAATCTGTAAGTTGTTTTTGACAAAAGTGCCTGGTAATGAATAAATGTAAATAATGAATAAAATGTGAATATAAAAAGATTGTCAGGGATAAACAGTGGTAATACTATTCTGGGTTGTTGTACTGTAGTTAAATGTTTGGTAATATAATGGGTTACATTTTGATTGTAACAAGATGTCAAAAACCAATATAAACAAAAAAGTGCCTGAAAAAAGAAAGCAGAATGGCAAGTTTGCTGTATGACATCATTAAAATAAGTAAATATTAGAAGCCATTTACATTTAAAGTTTCCATTTGAAGGATTGGTCAGAAGGAATATTTTGTTAAAAATAGATGTTTTTTTTCCTTTAAAATATTAATTCAGTTTGACAGCAGGTTTATAGCCCCAACAACTGGACTTATGTAGCTTTAACAGTAATAAACACACATTAATATGAAGCCACTGAATGAAACAGTATACATTAGAAGTGTATGCCAAATGTTGGAACTTCCCACACTAACCTAGTCAAAAACTCTGGAATGAGTATTCTATTATATAGACTTCTGAGAATAATCCAATTAAATTTATAACCCTCCTACGCTGGAGTCTAGAGCCTGGCTTTATGTAAAATGACCTGGATAGCATTCATATGCCATAATGTACAGCGTCACAGAAAGCCAGTCTGAACCATCAAGTAGCTAATAATAGCATGGAGATATCCTTTAAATTAATTGCAGATTTTAGGTCATAAACTGAGCTCAGTATTCCAATGTGTCTGCTGGATTCAGAAAAACTTTTACATAGTTTGACAGGGTTCAAAAAAGTTTGGTCAATCCTGATTTTTTTGGCTCTGGGGGTGTAAAGGAGGATCTCAGCTAAATTTGTTGTGTACCTGGTTGAAATGACATTCATTCATTGTAAAGAAATTTATAAAACCAACAAAAAATAATGCAACAAAACTGTGTGGAGCACTCACATGTATTTTGTTCTAAAAAATTCTTTCTATTAGAACATTTAATATTATGTATACACCAAATACTTCTTCAGGTCAGTTTAAATACATTATCTGTATTATTATTTTGTTATTTTAATTTATATTCATGTTTTATAATTTCTTATAGACAGGCAGAAAAAACCTCCAATATGAAACTCATTTAATCCAATTTATGGTCAGGTGGGGTTAGATGATCTTGGCATCACTGGGCACAAGGTGAAAAGAAACTCTGGATGATGTGCTGATCCATTGCATATCAAACTGACTCACAAATCCACATGCACTCACACTGTGCAAATAACCTGCACATAAGGAAAAATGAAGTATATATTTTCTGCCTCACTCCGTGCTTTTTGTGCAGTGCGGCCACAGAGAGCTTAAACAATTCGGCACATACACATAAAAGGGGTGATCTTTTCTGAAGGATTTTACCTGACGTACCTCATTGTAAACTGAAATATATACAAAAGAAACATACAGGTATATATACAGGTGTACAACCAAAGACAATAAAGAATGATTTACAAAGCAATACATAGCAGAGAGTATACATTAAACAATGAAGCTTTAAAAGACACTTACAAGATGAATGATTTCCATGGTCAGATCAAGACAAAGAGAAGCACGTAGACAGAGGTTCAAATTGCTGCGTACCACAACTAACCAGACCCAGGGGTTTATAGACCTTAAAGATACGCTTCGGACGTGACCGAAACAAGAGATAAAGGGGTGCCTACGTGCAACACATGGGGTGTATTGTATTCAAATGTTTATTATGGGACCTACATGCTTTATGTGAGTTTCATAAATATTTATGGTACCACTGTGAGTGTGGGACGCGACTGACAGGTGTGTTAATAAATGACAAGTTAAAGGGGGAGCATAGCTCATCAAATAACAGCTAACAAGACGTGGGATAGAACAATATAAAAGACAGAATTTGAGAACTCTGTACAGAGAGTGGCAGGGAGCAGAATTTAAATCTGTTCTACTGGTGTTTGACGAATCCTATTATATTAAAAGGGTGACCAAACAGATCCAAATAACTACACTCTTAAGTAAATGTGCCAGAGTTCTTCAGAGTGATACCATAGGGCAGGCCTATTCAAATGGATGCCTGCGGGCCACATGCAGCCCAGTAGCAACCTCCAAGTGACTCAGCCCGTGGTCCTGCCAGGGCTCCAGGCTGCAACTAAAATGATCTCGAATGCAACCGAAAATAGGCTTTAGCGATTATCATTTCTACTTATTTCACTAGTTGTGAATGAAATCATTGAAAGTTTAAACTAATTATATTGTAACAGATGCAAAAGGCCATTTTTTTATTGTTAAGTGAATGTGCGATTAACATATGTGTCGTTACGGCCTTGCCCTTGCATATCCCTGAACCACATAAAGGCTAGTTTAAATCCCGTGCTGGGTGTGTGAGAGTCATGGCAAAAATTACGTAAGACTTGGACACTCACGTGAGAAAATATTTCTGAGTATACAGAGCTGCCGATGAGATGGTTGTGTATTCCAAATGGTGAATTTCAATGACAGGCTGGTTACACTTGTGCCAGAATAATGAACAAAGAGCTGAATATGACACAAAACATTTGAAATTCATCTGCTCATCCTGTTATGAATATATCTGTGCCCTTAGGAATTCAGTTTTCCATTTTGATTTGGTGTGGCACACTAATTTTGGAGCAAGACCATACAAGGCTTTAAAAACAAACAACAACATTTTAAAATCAATGCAACACCTCACAGGTAGCCAGTGGAGAGAGGCTATAATGGGGGAGATGTGATCCTCTTTTTCTAGACCCAATTAAGAATCTAGCTGCAGCATTTTGAACCATCCGAAGGCGCGATAGAGCAGATTTTGGCAGACCCATATATAAGGAATTACAATAATCTAGGTGAGATGTAATAAAGGCTTGAATGACTGTTACCAAGTCCTTCTGTGAGAGAAAGGATTTAAGTTTAGAAACTTGCCTCAGTTGGTAAAACTGGACAAGTTTTGTAAAAAAACTTAGTGATGACTCGATGGTGATACCTATGTTTCTGACATCAATATAAATCATTGCTGCCAAAGATCCTAACTGAGTGCCGATTTCAACTGCAGATGTGGTGGGACCAGAAATAATGACCTGTTTTATTTTTATTTAATTGTAAGAAGTTTTGTGACATCCAATATTTAATATCCTCAAAGCATTTCAACAACTTTTTTTACAGATGAAGTGATGTCAGAACTAACTTTGAGGTACAGCTGTGTATCATCAACATAACAATTATACGCAACATCATATTTGTAACAGATGGCCCTCATCAAGGGAAAATATAAGAGGAGCCAGGATAGAACCTTGTGGGCTGCCTTGTGTGAGAGGAGCTGGCTGAGAGAAATTCCCATCTATGTTAACAGACATAGATCTGCCTTTAAGGTAGGACACAAACCATTTCAATGCACAGCCTTGAATGCCTAATTCATCCTCAAGCCATTTTAACAGAATTCCATGGTCCACTGTGTCAAATGGCGCACTGAAATCCAGTAAGACTAAGACTGCAGAAGAGCCTGAGTCCAAAGTTATATCATTTGTTACCTTCAACCGATTCAGTACTATGAAGTTTTTTAAAATCTGACTGAAACACATCACATACATTGTTATCCTCCAGATATGAAATTAACTGCAAAGAAACCACTTTTTCCATAATTTTGGACAGAAATGGGAACATAGAAATAGGCCTATAGTTTGAAAGAGCTGTAGGATCAAGTGTGGGCTTCTTTAACAAAGGCTGAACAACTGCATGTTTAAAGTTGTCTGGTATTATACAAGATTTTAGACAGTTCTTAATAATAGCCAAAACAATTGGACTAAAAGCCCTGAAAGTATCTTTAAATAAGCGTGAAGGTAAGATATCAAGATTTCATATGTAGGATTATATCAGCGAGTTGAGAAGAAGAAAGAGGTTGAAAGGAATTAAACTGGCTGTGCATAGGGACTAGTGTCATTCCACAGTAATCAACACCTGGAAGAGTAATGTTCCAACAAATGGCTTGAATTTTATTTACAAAATAATTGAGAAAAAGCTCACAGGTCTCAGGTGTACTCTCAGGGAAGCTGCTGACAAGTGGATTTAAGAGAGTGTTTATGCTGCTAAATAGCACCATAGGCCTTGAGGCAGCATTAGCAATTAGACACAATAAAAAATGTGATTTTGCTGCTCTCACAGCCTCTTGATAGGACTTCCAGTGAGTTCTGAGAATTTCATAAGAGACCTGCAGTTGTCCTTTTCCCAACTCTGTTCAGCCTGTCTGAATTACTGTCTCAGCACACAAGTGGCATCATTTAACTAGGGCTGAACACTGGCTTTTAATTTAGCTCTCCTTAACTTTAAGGGTGCAACCAAATCCAGAGAATCTGTACAAGTGAGATTGAGAAGCTTAACCATATGAGTAATATCCAGACACACAGAGAGGGCTTCAAACACCAAGGGTAAATGACTGTCATTGAAGATATCACAAAATTTCCAAGCACAGGGGGAAACATAAAAATTTCAGCGAATACCAAGTGCAGGCAAGGAAAAATGTACTATTTGTTAGTTTAAATTAGTGTTTTCCAAACTCAGTCTTGGTCACCCACTGTGGCTGCAGGTTTTTGTTCCAACCAGATTCCTAATCAGTGACAACACCTGATAACACTGATCTCTTTTAATTAGGTGGTATTATTTTTCTCTTATTCTAAATTTAGAAAAGTACAGCAGCATGATTTTTACATTTATAAGACATTTAGAAATATTTCTGCTTTTGCTATAGATTAAAATGCTTAACTCCCTCTTGTTGATTTCATTATATTTTGCCCTTTCTCTGTGCAGTTTTTTCCCTTTGTTGTATCATATTAATGACAATGAAAAATGAGCAGAGCAGACACGCTGGCAAACATCACTGAATAATCAAAGGCTGCAAGTACTTTAGCATCAGACCCACTAATTAGTAAACAATGGATTAATTAAACAATTAGAACACCTAGAAAAGTAGAATAAAAATCAAGATGAAAATATTAAATATTGTTAAAAAGTAAAAAATACACTATTCCCATATAACTGCTTGGTACATTTATATATATATATATATATATATATATATATATATATATATATATATATATATATATATATATATATATATATATATATATATATATATATATATATATATATATATATATATATATATATATATATATATATATATATATATATATATATATATATATATATATATATATATATATATATATATATATATATATATAACCAAACTTCGTTTTCAAATTTCTTTTTTTGTATATTTTGTTTCCAAAACACAGAACTTGGGAAATAACACATCATGTACTTAGCCCAGGAGTCCAATTCAAAACAGAAGCTGGTTGGAACAAAAACCTGCAGCCACAAGGGGTCTCCAGGACTGAGTTTGGGAAACACTGGTTTAAACAGTAGTATAAACAACAAAAGGAAGTTGATTGAGTGACATAGAGTGACAGAGAAACTCGAAAGCTCAAATTCACAAAGTTGTCAGATATCAAAGTCGCAGTGAAAAGGCGAGTCGTAGCCCACCATCTGAGTGTCATATGAAAGCTTATTAATCTCAAAGTTTCCATTTTAATCATGTAGTTTATTTTGTCTTTAAAGTAGAACATCATAAACTTCATCTTAAAATTGTTTAATTTACTTGTATATCAAATCCCATCGTAACTACAGTAGCACATTAAATGCTTTGTTTTGTATGTGTTGTTCTATGTGCGTGAATCACTATATGCTTCTTAAACGGGCTTTCTGTTCCTCTGACAGGACACAGAATCCATTACATTCATGATATTTATACTTGATATTATTTTCGTGATGATAGGCATTAAAGCATGTATTAAACGTGGGAATACGGTGGTTCAGTGATTGTTCATGCCTCACGCAAGATGCTTGCTGCGCTGTGAGTGACCTTTGATGAAATAATTTATTGCAGCAGTACTGTCTCTTTCAAATATACTAACCCCCAATTCCTGTACTTCCTTTTCTTTCTCCAACTTCCCAATTGCCATATAATCAGCTCTGTAATAGACGTTAAGCCATCTGTAAGCTGAGAATCCAGATTCTTCAGAACTTTTAAGGAACATTGAAATATCTTCGTAGTACATGTTTAATTATTTTGTCCATCTATCCTTTCAGTGTTGTGCCAGCCCCAGGAAGAATACAGTGTGAGACAGGAACAATCCATGAATGGAGCATATTCCATATTCATGGTGGCTCTAAAATCGGTACTGACCCCTACTCTCTTTTCTGTTTCTTTTTCCGGTTTCTTTGTGATGGTGGCCTGCGCCACCACCACCTACTCAAAGCTTCATGATGCTCAAACAATGATGGACGGATTAAAAGGCAGAAGTCTACGTGACCATCATCATCATCAAGCCCTTCCGTGAGATACCTAAATCCAAAGAGGACTGTTTCATTTATATTAGGTAGAATGCCCAGAGGGGACTGGGCAGTCTCATGGTCTGGAATCCCTACAGATTTTATTTTTTTCTCCAGCCGTCTGGAGTTTTTTTTGTTTTTTCTGTCCCCCCTGGCCAATGAACCTTACTCTTATTCGATGTTAATGTTGATTTATTTTGTTTTATAATTGTGTCTTTCATTTTTCTATTCTTTAATATGTAAAGCACTTGGAGCTACTGTTTGTATGAAAATGTGCTATATAAATAAATGTTGTTGTTGTTGTTGTTGTAGCATCAGCTCCTGCAACACCGTGTCCTCACATGTTTAATTATTAACAATATAGATTATTTAAATGAAGTTAAAGTTTTATCTGTATAATATAATAAACAAATTTTGCTGCATTTCATCTTAAAAATGATATTGTCATAATATGCAAATATGCGCTAAAGTGGCTCAGGTTGTGTAATATTATAACTGTATTGCAAGATTACAGTGAGGTAATTGTACTTATAAATATATAGAAACAGTTCTATAGGGTGGTCCAGATCTAGTTATGCAATTTTCATTATACTATAACTTATTAAGTTTATTACATAGAACGATCACCCAAAAAATCCCAGACCATCGAGAAGTGTCCAAACTGACGACATTAAGAATCATCTTTGTGCCAAACTGGAATCCTCCCCGCATCCAGATGATCTGGATCTGCATAATTAGATCTGGACCACCCTGTACAAGGAGCACTTGATGGACTGATTGATTGCGTTCATAGTTCTTGGGATAAAATTGTTTCTGAACCGCGAGGTCAGTACAGGAAAGGCTCTGAATAATTTGTCGCATGAGAGCAGTTCAAATAGGCAGCATGGCTGAGGCAGCGTATGCTAGATGCTGTATACCGATAATTCTCTTTCCGATCAGCTTCTGTAGAGCTGTGATTCCACACTCAGATACAGTGATATAAATGCTCCGAGTGGTACAGTGAGAGTAATATGGAAAAAGATGATCCGCTGTGGCAACCCCTAACGGGAGCAGCTGGAAGAAGAAGGTGCAGTAAGAGTAATAACGTTAAAGCAGCTATGGTATTTGGAATAGTTTGGCTATTCTATGAAGCATTATTTTGTTACAGGTTAATTACAGATGCCTTAAACTAATAAACAATATGCAGTTAATTTCAGTGTATATGATAAAGCCGCGTCATGGATATGGATCTAAAAAAGAAAGGGAAACCAAATTGGAACAAAAGCACTGCTTTGACGCTGGGGACTGCTAGTTTGCAAAACTGAGTGGAGAACTTGCATATGCCAGGGTTTGAGCTACCGTGAAAATGTGCATAGCTTTACGCCAACTTTAGGTTTTATACATTGAGATTTGAGCATGGAAACGGGAGTATGCAACATTTTTGTGCATACGCACCGTTTTATACATGAGGGCCCTGGTTATTTGCAGAAAGGCCAAGTGTTAGAACTAAGTGCAATGTATGTCCTCCCTGATATGTGGGACTTGACACCAAGTCAAGTTAAGTTGGGGAGCAAGCACTGGCACAGTGCGTTGCCGCACCCACTACACAACAAAACAACTTGGGATCCCCCCAGGCAGACAAGTGGTCCAGTCCCACTCTCCGGAAATGACCCTCTATCTGCCACAGCCAGGTGTTACGTGGGTGAACCCTTGGCTAAGTCCAGCCACTCGGGTCCCCAGCAATGAGGATCTTACGAGCCGGATCACCCTCGGGGAAACACACCACATGGCCATAGTGCCATAACTGATACTTCCTCACAATGCTGGTAATGTGTCTCATGTGGGACTCCGTGGGCAACCACTCATTCAACACAAAGTCAAACCAACGGTACTCAAGGATTTTCCAGAGAGACACAGTGCCAAAGGAGTCCAGTCTTCGTCTCAGGTCACTGGATAGTGTCCATGTCTCGCAACCATATAGCAAGACAGGAAGCACAAGGACTCTAAAAACTTGGACCTTCCTCCTTTTGCATAGATATTGGGAGCACCACACACCCCTTTCCAGCAACCTCATGATCCCCAATGCTCTCCCAATCCGTCTACTGACTTCATAGGAACAGTCACCAGAGACATGAACGTCACTGCCAAAAAAAGTAAACCTCTCGACAAGGTCGACACTCTGTCCGCAAACAGACACACTGCTGATCGCTGTACCCAAGAGGTCATTAAAGGCCTGGATCTTTCGCAAAATTTTACACCAAGCCCCGAAAAATGGTTAGGGTTACATCAGGAAGGGCATCTGGTGTAAAATTTTGCCAAATCAGTACGCGGACAACAATACAAATTTTCATACTGGATCGGTCGAGCCCCAGGATAACAATGACCGCCACCAGTATTGTTAATCAACAGGGTGCTGGTGGAAATTGGGCTACTGTTGGCCGAAGAAGAAAAAGAAGAAGAGGGGGGAGATGTGTCCTGAGGCAGGAGGAGAGAAGGAAGGGTAAAGAGAGTGGAAATGAGGGTAGAAACTTTGAATGTTGGCAGTATGACTGGTAAGAGGAGAGAGTTAGCAGATATGATGAAGTGAAGGATGGTTGATATATTGTGCATGCAAAAGACTAAATGGAAGGTTGAGTAAGGCCAGGTGGATCGGAGGTGGATTCAAATTGCTCTATCATGGTGTGGTGAGGAGGAGAAAAAGTGTAGGGGTTATGTTGAAGGAACTGTATGTCAAGAGTGTTTTGGAGGTGAAAAGAGTGTCAGACAGAGTAATGATTATTATGCTGGAAATTGGAGGTGTGGTCATGAATGTTGCTAGTGCATATGCCCGGCAAGTTGTGTGTGCAATGGATGAGAAAGAAGATTTTTGGAGTGAGTTGGATGAAGTGATGAACAGTGTACCCAAGGGACAGAAAGTGGTGATTGGTGACATGTTGGTGAAGGGAAGAGAGGAGACAAGGAGGTGATGGGTAGGTATAGTGTCAAGGAGGGGAATGAAGAAGGTCAGGGGATAGTGGATTTTGCCAAAAGGATGGACATGGCTGTGGTGAATACGTATTTTAAGAAGAGGGAGGAACATAGGGTGACGTACAAGAGTGGAGGAAGATGCACACAGGTAGATTACATCTTGTGCAGAAGAGTCAATCTGAAGGAGATTGAAGACTGCTAAGTGGTGGCAGGGGAAAGTGTAGTTCAGCAGCATAGGATAGTGGTCTATAGGATGACGTTGGAGATCAAGAAGAGGAAGAGAGTGAGGGCAGAGCCAAGGATCAAATGGTGGAATTTGAAAAAGGAAGACAGCAATGTTGAGTTTAGGGAGAAGGTGAGACAGGCACTGGGTGGTAGTAAAGAATTACCAGACAGTTTGGAAACTACAGCAGATGTAGTAAGGGTGACAGCAAGAAGGGTGCTTGGCGTGACATCTGGACAGAGGAAGGAGGAAAACAAAAACTTGGTGATGGAATGGAGAAGTACAGGAGAGTATACAGATGAAGAGGATGGCAAGAAGAAGTGGGATAGTCAGAGAGATGCAGAAAGTAGACAAGAGTACAAGGAGATAAGGCACAAGGTGAAGAGAGAGGTGGCGAAGGCTAAAGAAAAGGTTTATGATGAGTTGTGTGAGAGGTTGGACACTAAGGAGGGAGAAAAGGACCTGTAACGACTGGCTAGACAAAGGGACCGAGCTGGGAAAGATGTGCAGCAAGTTAGGGTAATAAAGGATAAAGATGGAAATATACTAACAAGCGAGGAGAGTGTGTTGAGCAGAAGGAAAGAGTACCTTGAGAGGCCGATGAATGAAAAGAACGAGAGAGAGAAGAGGTTGGATGATGCGGAGATAGTGAATCAGGAAGAGCAACGGATTAGCAAGTAAGTAGGGACAGTTATGAAGAGGACGAAGAATGGAAAAGCCGTTGGTCCAGATGACATACCTATGGAAGCATGGAGGTGTTTAGGAGAGATGGCAGTGGAGTTTTTAACCAGATTCTTTAATGGAATCTTGGAAAGGAGGATGCCTGAGGAGTGGAGAAGAAGTGTACTGGTGCCAATATTTAAGAATAAGGGGGATGTGCACAGCATGAAGTTATGGGAAAGAGTAGTGGAAGCTAGGTTAAGAAGGGAGGTGATGATTAGTGAGCAGCAGTATGGTTTCATGCTGAGGGTGTTGATGGAGAAGTACAAAGAAGGCCAGAAGGAGTTGCATTGTGTCTTTGTGGACCTGGAGAAAGCATATGACAGGGTGTCTCGAGAGGAGTTGAGGTATTGTATTAGGAAGTTGGGAGTGGCAGAGAAGTATGTAAGAGTTGTACAGGATATGTACAAGGGGAAGTGTGACTATGGTGAGGTCTGCAGTAGGAGTGACAGATGCATTCAAGATGGAGGTGGGATTACATCAGGGATCGGCTCTAAGCCCTTTCTTATTTGCAATGGTGATGGACAGATTGACAGATGAGATTAGACAGGAGTCCCCATGGACTATGATGTTTGCTGATGACATTGTGATCTGTAGCAATAGTAGGGAGCAGGATGAGGAGACCCTGGAGAGGTGGAGATATGCTCAAGAGAGGAGAGGAATGAAGGTCAGTAGGAACAAGACAGAATACATGTGTGTAAATGAGAGGGAGGTCAGTGGAATGGTGAGGATGCAAGAAGTGGAGTTGGCGAAGGTGGATGAGTTTAAATACTTGGGATCAACAGTACAGAGTAATGGGGATTGTGGAAGAAGAGTTGAAGAAGAGAGTGCTGGCAGGGTGGAATGGGTGGAGAAGAGCGTCAAGAGTGATTTGTGACAGACGGATATCAGCAAGAGTTCAAGGGAATGTCTACAGGACGGTAGTGAGACCAGCTATGTTATATAGGTTTAAGACAGTGGCACTGACCAGGAAGCAGGAGACAGAGCTGGAGGTGGCAGAGTTAAAGATGCTAAGATTTGCTCTGGGTGTGAAGAGGATGGATAGGATTAGAAATGAGTACATTAGAGGGTCAGCTCAAGTAGGACAGTTGGCAGACAAAGTCAGAGAGGCAAGATTTTGTTGCTTTTGACATATGCAGAGGAGAGTTGCTGAGTATATTGGGAGAAGGATGCTAAGCATAGAGCTGACAGGCCAGAGAAAAAGAGGAAGGCCTAAGAGAAGGTTTATGGATGTGGTGAGAGAGGACATGCAGGTGATGGGTGTAACAGAACAAGATGCAGAGGACAGAAATATATGGAAGAAGATGATCTGCTGTGGCGACCACTAACGGAAGCAGCCGAAAGAAGAAGAAGTAAATTGGTTGGTTAGAAGCAGTGGTTATATGTTCTGCCATGTGCATCTATTCTAGTTTCTCACAAACTTTATACTTGTGTCACATACACAAGAACATCAAAATATAAAACAATCCTGAATGAGAAATTTAAAATTATTAGGGTCCAAAAAGGTACTGTATGCTACTGCACGTTTTGTTATTCTAAAAAGTGGTATAAGAGCAAGGTCTCCAGTAGACAAGTATACTGTATGCTGTTTATAAACATCTTACTGAGAAGAGAGTGACTATGAAAAAAGTAGACTGCCTAACATAATTTCTTGGTTAAATGTAACTTAAAATTTTTCTTTTTGGCTTAAATATTGTGTAGTTTCCTTTTTCAGTCGGCAAATACTGTATGTTACTTTATAGTGAGGAGTTTTGAGCTGCTTTACACAGCAATAACATTATCACTAACTTTATTAATGGTTTACTCAAGTAAGCATCAGCATATCTATAGTATAATGTCAAAAGATTTTGTATCGGTTGACTGTGTACTTTTTCTTTAAATACATATACCTATAGACTTCAAAATATCTGGATCTAGCACTCTTCGCATATGCCTTTGACCTGTCAGTTAACTCCTAAATTCATGGAAAGTATATATATTGTAATAAGGCACAAAATACAAACAAAAAGATTTGGGGATTCTCCCAGTATATTGTAAAAGAGTAATCAAAAGAGACTGAAACCGGTCTGAAAATGAGTTAATGGGTGGTTCTTATATTCTGGTGGCAAGAAGTAGGAAGTGAGGTCATCAGGACATTGAAAAATGGGTTAGTCTTCTGTAGGCCATTTGAATGCCCTGAATTGAACCCTTTGGCTGACCTCTAAGTACATGTGTATGATAATATATATAATGCTCAAAAAAATTAAAGGAACACTTTTTAATCAGAGTATAGCATCAATTCAATGAAACTTCTGGGACATTGATCTGGTCAGTCAAGTAGTAGAGGGGGTTGTTTCAGCTGCTTTGGTGTTAATGAAATTAACAACAGGTGCACTACAGGGGTAACAATGAGGCGACCCCCAAAACAGGAATGGCTTAACAGGTGGAGGCCACTGACATTTTTCCCTCCTCATCTCTTTCTGACTGTTTTTTCACTAGCTTTGCATTTGGCTATGGTCAGTGTCACTACTGGTAGCACGAGGTGATACCTGGACCCTACAGAGGTTGCACAGGTAGTTCAACTGCTTCGGGATGGCACATCAATATGTGCCATTGCCAGAAAGTTTGCTATGTCTCCCCGCACAGTCTTAAGGGCATGGAGGAGATTCCAGGAGACAGGCAGTTACTCTAGGAGAGCTGGACAGGGCCATAGAATGTCCTTAACCCATCAGCAGGACTGGTATCTGCTCCTTTGGGCAAGGATGGACAGGATGGGTGCATTGACAGAGCCCTACAAAATTACCTCCAGCAGGCCATGTGTGAATGTCTTTGACCAAACAATCAGAAACAGACTTCATGAGGGTGGCCTGAGGGCCCCACGTCCTCTAGTGGACCTTGTGCTAACTGCTCTGCACTGTGGCGCTTGTTTGGCATTTGCCATAGAATACCAGAATTGGCAGGTCCAACACTGCCGCCCTGTGCTTTTCACAGATGAGAGCAGGTTCATCCTGAGCACAAGTGACAGATGTGAAAGGGTCTGGAGAAGCCGTGGAGAGTGCTATGTAACATCGTTCAGCATGACCAGTTTGGTGGTGGGTCAGTGATGGTCTGGGGAGCCATATCCATTTTGGGACGCATAGACCTCAACCGGCTAGACAACGGCATTTTGACAGCCATTAGGTATTGGGATGAAATCCTTGTCCCCATTGTCAGACCCTATGCTGGTGCAGTGGGTCCTGGGTTCCTCCTGGTGCACCACAATGCCTAGCTTCATGTGACAAGAGTATGCAGACTGTTCCTGGAGGAGGAAGGAATTGATACCATTGACTGGCCCCCATGCTCGCCTGACCTAAATCCAATAGAACACCTCTGGGAAATTATGTTTTGGTCCATCCGACACTGCCAGGTTGCACCTCAGACTGTCCAGAAGCTCAGTGATGCCCTGGTCCAGTTCTGGAAGGAGATTCCCCAGGACACTATCCGTCGTCTCATTAGGAGCATGCCCGTATGTTGTCAGGCATGCATACATGCACGTGGGGGCCATACAAACTACTGAGTATGATTTTGAGTTGCTGTAATGAAATTTCAGCAAAATTGAGTAGCCTGCCACAAATTCTTCGACACAATGTTGACTTGTTCTTCACCTTGGCCAAAAGATTGGAAGGCTCCCAGGCAGCTTGGAGACAGGGTGGAGCATTTACCCCAGCCACAACTCACTCTTAATCTGCCCGACCTTGCTCCAGGAGCGATCGTTGCCCTGTGTGGCCTTAACAACACACTGAGGACCCTGAAAATCAAGATTTCTTGGGAAGGCCACCAAGAGCCCCCATTGCTGCTGATGTGCACACAAGTGGAGAGGCTACTGGTCGTTGACAACGGCATGGGTATTTTGGCAGTGGTGCCGAACGCAGATGTTTCCGTTGTGATCAGATCGGCAACCTCTCCAGAGAATGCTGCCTCTCCACTGCTCAGTTCATGGAAGTCAGCTTAGCTGAGGTGTATTGTTCCCAGGTACCTTCTACTTTACTACAAATGGGCGTTTTGAAGATCTCAGTGATGTTAGCAGGCCGTGAGAATCCCTGGCTTGTTGGACTCAGGTTGTGACCTTTGTGTTGTCAGACGTGTCTGCCTCAGCAATGCATCCCTGTTTGTCACTGAGGCTGTGAACATACACTGTGTACATAGAGATGTTAAGGACTATGAGACACTGTTGCTTCCTTTGAAGTATAAGGGTCGGAACTATAAAGTTTGGACTGCCATTTCAGACTCCTGCCCCTGGCCCTTGCTGATCGGAAGGCAGAATGCCCTCTTCCCTAGGGTCTTGGCCGAATTTTGGACTCCAGCCCTAGAGCCCCATCATCTTGAATGAGAGGTAAGAGATGGTCGCTGTTGGAGAAAGCTTCGAGACCCGCTTGGACATTGAACCCGATCTATCCAGTGAGGCTGATGGGGACTCCTCGGATTTCCTTGTGTGGCTTGCTAGCCCATCTACAAATTCTTTGGCGGATTGTAGCTTGCGGGCATATGGATTTTGCGTGCTTGCAACATGCTGATAGCTCTCTAGAGTATGCCTTCAAAAAGGCTTAATTCGCTTGTGACTCCTGCTATCAGGAGTGTGAATCTGCACACATTAAGACTTCATTCTTTCTCCAGAAAAGTCAGCTGCCTTTTTTGAGTGATTTCGGATAGTTTAGGGGGTGGATTAATTGAGTAGTTAGTTGTCCCTGCTAAGCATGGGATATTCTTTTTCAGTTAGCACACTCTCACGTCTTGGGTGGACACCTGGGCACCGATATAACTAGGGATTGCTCATCAAATGGTTTTATTGGCTAAATATGGGCAAGGATTTTGAACAGTTCTGCAGGTCATGTCCTGACTGCCAGGTTGTCTCTGCTCATAAAACTCCTCTGGCTCCCCTTTCTTCTATGCCAATTTTAGATGTTCCCTTTCAATGGGTTGGACTTGATATTGTTGGTTCTCCCCCTAAGAGTAAAACTGAATATCAGTATATTCTTGTGTTAGTTGACTATGCACAGTAATATCTAGAAGTGACTGCTCTATGGAAAGCCAATTCCTCCTCTATTGCCAAGACTCTGTGTGAAATCTCTGGAATTCCTAGTGAAATTTTAACTGATCAGGGCACACCTTTTACGTCACTTGTGATGAAACAGCTATGTGATAGCCTTGCCATTAAGAAGTTCAGCACCACTGTTTACCATGTTCAGACAAACGGCCTGACTGAGTAATTTAATAAGACTTTAAAAGAGATGATCAGGCAAGTTGCTCATGATGACCCGACATCCTGAGACTCTGTCCTGCCTTTCCTTATGTTTGCTGTTAGGGATTCAACACAGGCATCCACTGGTTTGAGTCTCTTCAAGATGTTGTTTGGTAGGTGTCCGCTGGGCATTTTGGATGTTGTTCATGAGGAATGGACGAGTATCCGAACAGTATTGCGGATCGAATGATTCCTCTGTAGAATAAAATTTCTAAACTTTCTGCTATCGTTGTAGAGCATCAGCAATGTGATGAAACCCAGAAATGCCTTTATGTCAGGCGGTCTAAGCTCTGTGAATTCAAACCTGGTGATTGTGTTTTGGTTCTGATTCCTTCTGACCCGCACATTGATTTGATACCATTGACTGCCCCCCACGCTCACCTGACCGAAGTCCAATAGAACACCTCTGGGACATTATGTTTCAGTCCATCCAACACTGCCAGGTTGCACCTCAGACTGTCCAGGAGCTCAGTAATGCCCTGGTCCAGATCTGGGAGGAAATCCCCCTAGACACCATCTGTCATCTCATTAGGAGCAGACCCCGATATTGTCAGATATGCATACAAGCAAGTGGGGACCATACAAACTACTGAGTATGGTTTTGAGTTGCTGCAATGAAATTTCAGCAAAATGGACTAGCCTGCTGCATCATTTTTTCAATTCGATTTTCGGGGTGTCTTTTAATTCAGCCCTCTGTAGGTTGATAACTTTCATTTTCAATCAAATGATGTGGCATCCTTTCATTCCTAACACATTACCCAGTCCATATCAGTATAGATATCCAGCATGATTTCTTACCCATTCAGATCTGATGTGTTTTCAAAGTGTTCCTTTAATTTTTTTGACCAGTTTACATGGGACCTCTCACTATTCTTCTGCTATTGTGGTCCTCTCTTCTTTCTTCCTTCCTCAGTTAAGAATCCCTTTACAGGGTAGCTTTAATGATAAAGGTGTTGTGGGCTTGTTGAAGTACGCCCATCAACACAAACAGCCCTTTGTTAAGGTCTTATTATGCAGCAGTAAGTAACTCAGGTCATTCACTAGGTCCCCCCCATGTGGTTCTGGTATTTTTGCTCACCGTTCTTGTGATCATTTTGACCCCACGGGGTGAGAGCTTACGTGGAGCCCCAGATCGAGGGAGATCATCAGTGGTCTTGTATGTCTTCCATTTTCTAATAATTGCTCCCACAGTTGATTTCTTCACACCAAGCTGCTTACCTATTGCAGATTCAGTCAGGTCTACAATTTTGTTTCTGGTGTCCTTTGACAGCTCTTTGGTCTTGGCCATAGTGGAGTTTGGAGTGTGACTGTTTCAGGTTGTGGACAGGTGTCTTTTATATTGATAACAAGTTCAAACAGGTGCCATTAATACAGGTAAGAAGTGGAGGACAGAGGAGCCTCTTACAGAAGAAGTTACAGGTCTGTGAGAGCCATAAATCTTGCTTGTTTGTAGATGACCAAATACTTATTTTTCACCATAATTTGCAAATAAATTCTTTAAAAATCAATGTGATTTTCTGGATTTTTTTTCTCCTTTTGTCTCTCATAGTTGAGGTATACCTATGATGAAAACTACAGACCTCTCTCATCTTTTTATGTGGGAGAATTTGCACAATTGGTGGCTGACTAAATACTTTTTTGCCCCACTGTATCCAGCATGATTTTTTTCCCATTGAGATCAGATGTATTTTCAAAGTGTTCCTTTAGTTTTTTTAAGCAGTGTCTTTTGGAATTTTGACACTGCAAATGCATACTATATTATGTATTTGTTATCAATAATATACTTATGTTGTTCTGTTAGACTACAGTGGTGGGCTGGCGCCCTGCCTGGGGTTTGTTTCCTGCCTTGCGCCCTATGTTGGCTGGGACTGGCTCCAGTAGATCCGCATGACCCTGTAGTTAGGATATAGCGGGTTGTATAATGGATGGATGGATGTTCTTTTAGAAATCACTTTTTAATTTGTGTATTCAGAATACAGTAAATGATTATATGTTGCTCATTTAATTCCAGGCTCTATTCATTTATTCACGCCTAAAAAAACATTTCTTAATATTTTCATCTGTTTTTTGAATCATAGTGTAGTCAGCTAGATCATATTTCCAGAGTGGCTAAAAACATTAGAACAGTATGTGAAGGTGAAAATCTCATTGCTGTATAGATTTGTGTCCAAACAGCTATACCTATATGTAGAATTTTTCAGATGACTCCTCCATCATAGGCTGTATTAATAACCGAGATGAGTCAGAGTACAGGAAGATTGTGGAGGACTTCTTGTTGTTGTGCAAGGGCATCAACATGCAACTCAACAGCAGCAAGAAAAAAATGTGCATCATATCAAGAAACCTCTGAGACCAGTCACATTTCAGGTGGAGTAAGTGGAAATCGTACAGAGATATAAGCACCTGGGGCTCAAGTAAACAACAACCTGGACTGACAACCCAGTAGCACTGTATAAGAAAGGTCAGAGCAGACTGTACTTCCTGAGGAGACTCAGGTCTTTTGATGTGTGCATCAAACTGCTGGAAATGTTCTGCTAGTCCATAGTACCCAGTGTGTTGTTCTGCACTACAGTCTCCTGGGAAAGCAACTTGATCTCCAAAGAAACACATTGCCTGAACAAACTTACCAGAAAGTCCTGCTTCATCACAGGATATACCCTGGACACACTGGAAGCTTCTGAGGAAAAGAGGATATTGGCAAAACATAATGAAAAATCCCCTTCATCTCCTCCTGGAGTTGTTCTCTTGGAGCACATTTAGCCACAGGCTCATTCCAACATGGTGTGTTAAGAAGACTTTTCTTGGGGACTTTTCTGCATACTGCTATCAGGGAGTTCAATGTTTCCTCTCAGTTACTCATTTTGATATATCTGCAGAATATACTTTTATTTATTAATTGATTGTTTTATTGGCTGTAGTGTTAATGTCCTATGAGTATTCATCATTGCTTTGTATGCATCTGAATTTACCCATGGGATTAATAAAATTAATCTAATCTAATCTAAATAACATCCCATCAGTAACAGACACATGTATATTGAATTTGTTTGATAATTTTGATTTAAAGAATTTGTAATCTTTTGAGTGAATTTAAGATAAATCCCAAGTCTAAAAGCTGTTTGTTAATTTTGAAAAGAAAGAAAGAGTGTTATATTTTACACTATATGTCTTTGAAGAGCCAAGCATTCAAACTGGCCCATTCACTTGTTGAGCCCAGAAGTACAATTAGGTCTAGATTATTTATGCTAAACGACAAGATGAATGAATGTCAAAGAGGTGTAGCCAATTGTTCAAAAGAGGATTTCACTCTTCCCCTGGAAAATATTAATAATGAACTGTTGGTAATAACATGTTTTAAGTGGGTAATTCCTTTTTTGTTTTATGATCTGAAAATGAATGGACTACCATTAATTTTAATGTGTGGATTATGCCAAATTGGAGACAGTACACACAGAGACGTTGTGTGTTGTATGATTTTATTGGCGTTCCACCAGGTCTCCAATGTAGCTGAAATACAGGGATTTTTAAAGCAATTTAATGACTTCACCTTTTCCCTAGTAAGGATCGTGTCACAAAACCAATGAAGAGAGACACTTGTTATTTATGTTGAAAGCCATACTGGGAAATTGTTATTAATTTTTGTTATCCATTTAACAAGAAACTACAAGTTAAAAGAAATAGTAAATCAAGAGTTTTGGCTCTCTAAAACATTAATATGTGTTATGTACTCAGTGAGTTGTTTCAAAGGGATTTAACTTTGCCATTATTCTTTAGTGGCTACTTTATCATAAGATTTGAGCCAATATAATTTAGGAAACAGAAAATTCTTGAAAATTAGGGAACTGAACACCTAGTGGACATCCTAAAAGACAAAAAATAATTGCACTTAAAGAAATACTTTTTTATTGAAAGATATTGTAGGTAACACTTTTAAAAAGGAGGGATTTCTTTTTTATATCTTGTGTGAGATCAAATTAAATTCCTATAGAAGCATGTATTAAGTGTAGTTTACTTTAATAGGGTTTAAGTTTTTTTTTCATTTAGATTAATTCATGGTAAACTTTGGTATACTTTTTTTCAAATTATATTAATGGATTTTAGATGTTCTGATAAGGAGTTGCAATGGAGCCAAATGTACAATAAATCATAGTTTATGAGACAGCTAAATGTGTGTGATGAAAGGTTTTAATGAAACACATACATCATTAATTATGCACTATATACAGTACACTTTATAATATGGACACAATAGTAGATACCCCTGACTAGTTTTATGGTCATGTTATATGAACTGGATATTATGATATTTACTGAGTCATTATGGAAGTGGAAACAAGGACTTTGGTGGTAGGCTGTGCATGACTATTAGTAATAGGTTGACTACAAACTTTATATTTACAAAAATAGTCTATTCAAAGCATTATTTTGTGAATTTACTCACATTTTTATTATTCTGCTATGTACGCTGGTGTCTGCTTACTTGCTTGTCACAATAATCTGAAGGCAGATCACACCATCACACAATCACATGAAATTTTGACCAAGCAGAGTTTAGTTTTTCAAACTCTGTGTGAATAAGTGTAGACTTTGCTAGGTTTGTTTGCAAAAACAAAGAAACTAAGTTATTGAAATTTCTTATTCTCATAATTTATTGGACTACCAACAAAAAAATGAAGGAAAGACATTTGATTTGGTTGCTAGACAGTAATTCACTTGTTACAGTGACAGAGGAGAAAAAATGTGATCAACAGAAAATAAAGGATCACAAAAAAAAAAAAACAGAATGGCTGCAATGCATGTCAGGACAACAGGGCTGCCATACTGAATGTCACTGTTTGAAAATATAATTTGAATATGTACTAAAAACATTGTATTCATAGGCAAACACATTTGACAACTAAATATAAAAATCCAGTTTTTATTTTTTGTTGTACTACGACCTGCTATACAATATTTTTGGAATTCTGGATGTGTTTTTGCATTTCTCTTCCTGTTCCAGTCTATTACAATTTTTGAATAGTAAGCTTGTCATCATCAATAATAAAATGCAGAGGTGCCTTCTTCTGAAACACAACCATTCAAAACACATTTTGGAACAGATGTTTCTAAAAAGCGGCTTTGCTTTTGGATTTGCTGGTGTAGTAAGAACCGATTTTCTAAAAATTCTCCAGTAATTTGTAAGTCACTTTTAACCCTAGACCCCTGCCTTTTTGCTGGTTTATGGTAGAATAATTATGTATCCATCACTGATAGCAAAAGATGGCTTACTTTCCACATTAAACATTTGGAAAATAGCTGCAGTATTTCTGATATTCCTGTTGTTATCTTCTAAAATGTACTTTTTAAAGAGCCTTAAAGAGCCTTTTCAATTTCGGCATTGCCCATTGTTGTTACTTCATCCAAACTGCAGCTTAACTGGCTGTTGACTTGACACACAATGCGTGAAACAATGAGGCATAATAAAAAAAAGAAATATTCAGGAATCCTACTTTAAATGTAAATGCAAAAAGGTGAGACTCAGTTTAGTTTAGCGCTGTGTGTTATTCCTTGACATTTGCTTCTGTCTACAGCACTGAACATGTGTTTCATGCTGCTAAGAACAAACTCACTATCTATTGTTCACTGGCTAGCCATTGAACTATAACTTACAGTTCTTTTGTACTATTTAAAGTTTTGTTGTGCATTGTTTATTAACTAAGCACTCAAACTCATTTTTGTGTGCTGCTTTGAATGAATAGATAGATAGATAGATAGATAGATAGATAGATAGATAGATAGATAGATAGATAGATAGATAGATAGATAGATACTTTATTAATCATTTATTAATTATTAAGGGGAAAAAAAGTTATTTATTTATATGAATGGTAGTGTCCAGAAAGCTGATTTCTCTTTGTGAATAATTTATATTTTATGTTGCGGTGGAATGAATTGTAATTCCTATGTTCCTGTTCTAATCTTGCCATGAATAAGTTTGCGTAATGGGGTGTGAAACGACATGCAGTTCCCATTAGTTGTAAGTAAATGTCCTGACCAAAAGAAAACACAATGTGAGTTAGTATGAATTTTATAAGTTGTATCACTGGCTTTGTTTGTAAGCCATGTTGTTTACAACAAGTACGTTGTAGGTACATCTGGCAGGCCATAGTTCCATCATCATGGGGGATGTTTGTGTATAATGCCTCCACATCCATTGTAACAAGGAAGTCTCCCTCAGAAATGGTGTCTAGGGCAGCAAGTTTTTAAGGATGTGGGTAGTGTCCTGTACATAGTTGGGTGTGTTTCTGGCAAGGGGTTTGAGAATGCTTTCAACCCATCCTGAAATATTTTCCGTCAGTGTGCTAATTCCTGAGATTATTGGCCTTCCTGGGTTCCCATCTTTATGGATTTTGGGGAGCATGTAGAAGTACCCCACTTTTGGATCCTCAGGGATTCGACTACTGATGTGGTCCTTGATGTTAACAGGTAAGTTGTTTAACAATTTCTTCAGTTCTTTGATGTAAACATCAGATAGATGAACATTCAGTATATCCAGTTTCATTTTTAAACCAGTTTTAGACTCACAGTGGTTTTATTTCTGTAACATAGATGGGTAGGTAACACTATGTTTTTTGGCATTTAGGAGTTACAAACAAAATGAATCCCATTTTTATGATGGGCTGTGTTTTCAAGCATCACATTCATTTAAAAACTTCAGTTTTCAAGTGCGGCTTTTAAGGAATATTGCATACATCATGCTTTACAGAAGCATGGTGAACAAAAAAGTAAAAAATATCAATAAAAAATTGAATACTGAAAAAAATTCTGGAACTTAAACAGAGTACATGTAACTGTGATGTAGCGGGTTTGTGGCATTGCACAATTAAAAAATAAAGGATCACTCAGGTTTCAATTGGGTACACATGTGTGGATGGTAGCATGGCATTAATTAGCAGACACATGTGGTTCATTCAGTTGCCTTGTCAGCAGTCAGGAGGCTATAATCAACATCAGTATACCTACATTTCTTGAAGGTGTAAAAAAGGAGCCTGACCAGAGAATAGGCTAGAGAGGAAAAAACTATTGAAGAAGAAGGAAGAGGTTAAGGAGAGAAATATGTAGAGACAGGACTGTGGAAGAGCCAGTGGCCAATGGACCCAACAGGAGTGCACAACCAGTGTCTTTGCTATGCTCAAGCTTGAAAGTCACATGTTCACTATGACTGAATGTTTCAGCAGCAGGAGTGACCAACCACTCTGGGTGGGTTCTTGCCTTAAGGCCATGAGGTGGCACTGGATGGGAGATGGAGCAGGTCTTGCGGGGTCCCCTTGGATGCCAAGGGATGATGGTGGGGGACAGTGCCTGTCACTGAACAGACCAGAACAGTGATCAGTAGGTAAGTCAGTTGTGAAGGGAAGCACTAAGCTTATGTTTGTGGTAAAAGACTAATCCTGGAGTGCATTTTAACCTCAGCTTTATTACATTATTTATTGTTTATTTATTATGACTTTTAACCAGTTCACCTGTTTTTAATTATGAATTATTTATTTATTTATTGACAATTTGGAGCACTGCACTATTTTGCACATTTGAACTCCTGACTTTGACTTTGTAATAAAAGCTCAAAACACTTTTCATCACCTCTTGACTTTGTGTGTCCTCATTTGCCTTAGCTTATCTCAGTTCATGACTATTGTAAGTTCCAGATCTGAGAGCTGCCAATAATTGCGGAGCCAACCCAGACTGTCAAAGTAACTTACATTTGAATATATAATTATTTTTAGCTTGAAAATGAAAACCTAAATTTGACAACCAAGCAGGAACATTCAACAAACAAGCACATCTTTGAAGTAAGCCAAAAATAAACCAAACTAAAGATTTAGCATTACTAGTTTTACTAGGTTAGAAACAAAAAAACAAAAATATATTTTTCCAAAAATAAAATAGATTTTCACAAATGTCTTAGCATTCTTTTAATGCTTGCTTTAAATAAAAGAAGAGCACATAGTGACAATTTCATGATGCAAAATTTGTATACAAAATATCAGTCATGACATTATACACTAAATCACTTGTGACACTCAGAGCAGTGCTCACTATGTCACAAGAAGCACTGTCACTTTTCATACTGGGGGATGAACTATTCTTGATATGCAGTTTCCCCCAGTCCATCCATTATTATTTCAGCTCAACTGGGATAGGAATAAAAATACAACCCAGCATGGTTGTGCCTGCATCCATGCTGTCCTTCCATTATGGTCTTCTGGCTGAACAAAGAATTGTCCTTCTTCACACTCAGGATGCCAGTCCATACTCTATCTATCTATCTATCTATCTATCTATCTATCTATCTATCTATCTATCTATCTATCTATCTATCTATCTATCTATCTATCTACAGTATCATCATCCTCTTTAATAAAACCCCTGTGTGCGTCCAGGTGTCTGTGTGTGTGTGTCTTCTGGTGAAGTGCGCATGCGCGGGGCCACACGGCATGTGTTCAGTCTCTTCCTGTGCATTCCCTGTGTGTGCAGATAGAGAGAGAGACACACACAGGTGTGTGCGCGCGAGAGACAGACAGACACGCAGGCCCGCCCGAGAGACAGACACGCACGCACGCAAGCAGACAGGTACCGTGCGAGAGACAGACACACACGCACGCACGCATGCACGCACACACACACACACGCAGGCAGGCCCGCGTGAGAGACAGACATGCACACACACACACACAAACATGCACGCACGCGTGAGAGACAGTCATGCACGCATGCGCGAGAGACAGACATGTACGCATGCAAGCACGCATGCATGAGAGACACACACACACAGGCAGGTTCGCATGGGGGACAGACACGCACGCACACACACGCATGCAGGCCCACACACACACGCACGCAGGCCCACACACACGCACGCACGTAGGCCCACGCACACCCGCACACACACACAGGCCCGCGACAGAGACAGACACACACACAGGCGCACGTGTGCATTGTTGCAATGTTACTTTTCTTGGTTGTTTATTAGATTACGGATTTTTCAAATGTTCATTTTTTTCCCTGTGCTTAAAACTCATTAAAAAAGGTGTTTTTAGCGGCGGTCGTAAGGCTATAGCGCGAACTCTTGCAGTGTTAGTTTTCTCTGTTGTTCAAGGTTTTCTTAGTGTTATTCAATGTTTTTACATTTAGTTTACTATTACGCTGTGCATTCAATGGTGTAATTAACTAAATTTGTGCTTAAAAATCTTAAAAAAATATATATTTACATACAGTTCATATGGTCTGGAATATTTACATACAATCCTATGGGGGAAATTACTTCGGTTTCCACTGTATTACTGTCATTTTTACAGTTTTACAGGCATTTTATGGAAATACAAACTAGTATTACTGAGAGAGAAAATTAAAGGCACACAATACAGTGACACATATTACAGCCACATACAAGGTCCCTTGCCATTTAATATAGACTGTTCCTACTAATGTTTATGCACTACTGTTCTAGCGCCCGTTACTGTAACAGGCTTAATGTCTAGTATATTATAAAGAACAAGCCAAACAAAATCAAAGTTTTAGGGCACCTTGTGCCCAACACTGTATAATTGAAATGAATGAATTTGAAAAAAAAAAAGCTTGAATAACGCAAAAAGTGAGTCGTCTGACTTCTGTGTAAGATAGACTGCCCAAACCCCTCTGGATTCAGGCATTCTGGGAGGAAGAGACAGGTCTAGGTGGCCAGGAATGAAACAATGTCAGTGTTCCTTTCTGCAGAAGGGGGAGAAGACAGATTGACAGTGACTGTGACACCTCTTGTCTCCTGTTAATAAATGTGTGTTTGTGTATATTAATATATATTGTCACACGTGTGCTTGGAAGGTAACTTGACAGCTCATCTAGTTGTAACTCCACCTCGAACCAAGGGTTGACACATTTTCTTCCTAGAGATCAGACAACTAACCGCCAGTCTACGTGACACCACTTCAGTGTTGTCATTTCCTGGCCCCACTCCTTCCAGTCTAGGTTCCTCTTACGGGGCAATGCCGCCATCTTTAAGTCAGTCAAGCTCTGACTACCTCCTGAAAACATAATAGATTCATATCTTGTTTCTTTCTTATTTTTTTTTCTTTGGCCAACAAATATACAGGGCTTTCGAAATATATTGTGACACATGTGTGGCTAGCAGGGAGCTTAGTGGACCAAGTGGAGGTAATTACGTGCCAGGCCAGGGGGTGGCAGGGTACGCTAAACCTGTCTCTGTAATCTCTGCAGGCCAAATATGGGAAAACCTGCTTGATTTAACATCAGTTCTGGTTCTGGCGCCCTGACTAACATCACTTACGGTTCTGGCAACCTAATTGACATCACTTCTGGTTCTCAGCTTATAAAGCCGCCATTTTTGCATATCAGTTCAGTTCAATCTGAGAACTCAACTGAGCAACATAGCTTATCTTTCTGGTACCCAGTTGCTCCCAGGAAAATATGTGGGTGGCAACCCCAAACCTTTTTTCATGTGTTGAGACTGATTTTTTACTATATATATATATATATACAGTATGTATATATATATACAGTACACCCGTGAACGACTGAGGCCGCAAATCCTGAACCGCGTCTTCGCGGGGGTCTACTGTATTGTAAAAAGGAACAGACTCGACACACGTAAAAATGTATGGTTCAGCCACCTGTATAATATTCCTGGCTGCAAATGGTTTTTTTGTAATAGCACAGAGTAGAGCTGTTGACAATACTGAGTCCAAAGCAGAACTGATGAAGGTTGGGAAAGATGGCGGGTTTAAGGGATTAGACCGGAAGTGATGTAAGGGAACTGGAAATGATGTCCTTCTAACTTTAGCCTGTGCGCCGGAAGTGACATTCTTCTGGGCACCAGAACAAGAAGTGACATTCATCTGGGTGCCGGAACCAGCATCATCAGCACTGAATCAAACAGGTTTTCCCGTGGCTGGTCTATAGAGATAACAGGAGAAGGTTTAGTGCACCCAGCCACCCACGGCCTGGCGTGGAATTACCTTTGCTTGGTCCCTACAACGTCCCCCTATTCACATGTGTGTGACATGACCCCCCTCAGCCCAGACCCATTTGGTCAGGCGTACCAGTCTGAGAAGTTGTGGCGCCGAGAAAGGGCATCGGCATTGGCTTGCAGTACACCACGGCGATAAACGGCCAAATACTTATATGGCTGCAGATCCAAAAAAAACCTTGTGACGTGTAGATTGGACTCCTTGTGCAAGGCCATACACTGTAATGGGGCATGGTCTGTCACAAGAGTGTTCATGACCCCAGAAGTAATATCTCAGCTGAGTAATTGCCCATTTAATAGTCAAAGCTTCCCGCTCCACTGTCGCATACCTAGTTTCACGATCCAACAGTTTCAGCTCAGCAACATAATGGGATGTTCAACTCTATCGACACTGGCTCAGCACGGCTCCAAGACCTGTGTCCGTTCGGAGAATGAAAGGCAGAGAATAGTCAGGTGCCTTCAATACAGGAGCTGATGTGAGGGTCATTTTCAGGTCACTGAATGCAGCCTCTGATGTTTCATCCCATACCACGTGATTAGGTCTCCCCTTCTTTGTAAGGTTTGTCAAAGACGTTGCTCTCTCTGAAAAACAGGGTACAAACCGGCGATAGTAACCCGCTAAGCCGAGAAAGGCCTGAACCTGCCTCTTATTTAGGTCAATTTAAAATTGCATCTATTTTAGAACACTGTGGTCTCACCATACCCTGGCCCACTAGGTAGCCTAAATATTTGGCTTCTACCAACCCAAAGTAACACTTTTTCAGATTAATACGAAGCCCAGCTTTTGCCAGTGACTGCAATACAGATCCAACCTGCTGCATGTGTTCCACCCAGGTGCTGTAATAGATGACAACGTCATCCAAGTAGGCAGCACTATATGAATTATGAGCACTTTGTCCACCAGAAGTTGGAAGGTCGCAGGTGCCCCATGTAATCCAAATGGGAGAACACGATACTGCCAGTGCCCACTAGGAGTGTTAAACGCTATCTTTTCCTTAGTGGAGTCAGTTAAAGGAACCTGCAAGTACCCCTTAGTCATATCTAAAGTAGTCAAGAATTGAGTTTACTAGCCACTCGAGGAGGTCATCCACTTGCAGCATCGGATAGGCATCAAATTGGGAGACTTAGTTAAGCCGACGGAAGTCATTGCAAAACCTCCAACTTCCATCGAGCTTACTGACCATGACAACAGGACTGAACCAGGGGGCTATAACTTTCCTCAGTCACACCTAGGTCCAGCATTTTTCTGATCTCCAGCTCCACTTCAGCCTTTTTTGCCTCGGGAATTCTGTACAGACGTTCTCAGACTATAACCCCAGGTTTCGTCACAATGTCATGCGCAACCAGGGAGGTCCGTCCTGGATTTTCACTGACTAGGAACAGGGATAGGGACAGACAGAATAACTGCTTCGAGCTCCTGTCATTGTTGGCAAGTCAAATTATATCCGAAATTAAGGTGTAATTTATGAGCTAAGAGTGAGAGCAGGGCTGTCCGGTATAGGGCTCAGAATCCCTGTTCTTCCATGGTTTCAGCAAATTGATATGATAAATCCACTCACTGGGTTGACGATTTGGTTGTTTCACCAAATAATCGACCAACCTCTTCCTCTCCTTAATTTCATAGGGGTCCTGCCAATGAGCCAGTAATTTGGAATGTGAGGTAGGAACTAAAACCATGATTTGATCTCCCGGGCAGAACTCTCGAAGAGACGTACCATGATTATAGCTTCAGACCTGGGCTGCTTGCATCTTCTCCATGTGCGTTTTTAGTATGGGTCTAATCTTTTCAAATCTATCACGTAACTGCGCGATATAATCCAATATATTTATTGAAGGGAGGGCCTCTTTCTCCCAGCCTTCTTTTAAAATATCTAATATGCCCTGGGGTTGTCATCCATATAGCAATTCAAAAGGTGAGAACCCTGTGGAGGCTTGTGGGACTTCCCGATATGCAAAAAGGATGGGGGGAGGAGCTGATCCTAGATTCTTCCATCCTCGTTGACTACTTTATGAAATATCTGTTTGAGAGTTTGATTGAACCTCTCTACAAGACCGTCAGTTTGAGGATGATATACTTTAAATGCTTTATTTGAAGTAGTTTGGCAGTCTCCCTGAACGTCTGCGAGGTGAAAGGCTTCCCTTGATCCATCAGGATTTCTTTAGAGATGCCGACTTGCACAAAGACTCCTACTAATTCCTGTGCGATAGCTTTTGAAGTAGCTGAGCGCAGCAGAACAGCTTCCAGAAACCACATAGCATATTCTGCCAGGACCATTATATATTTATGACCCCTGGCTTATGGTTCTAGGGGTCCCACCAGGTCAACACCAATATGCTCGGAAGGGATATCTATTAAGGGTAAGGGAACTAGAGGAGCATGGTCCCTCCTAGGAAATGGCCTCAATTGACACTCTGGGCAGGATGTGCAAAAGTTGTGGACCTCCTCCTTAATCCTGGGCCAAAAGAATTGGAGCTTAATTTGCTCAAGTGTTTTTTCAGGTCCCAAATGGGCTCCCAGGAGATAGGTATGTGCTAGTTCACAGACTTGTTGCCAGTAAGTCCGTGGTATTAACAACAGTGACTTCATGTTTCCCTCATGTTCTGCCACCCGGTACAACAAGGCATTATTTAACACAAAGTGAGGACCCTGTGGCATCGAATGTAAGATGCATTGGCCGTCTATCAGAACGACTGCATTCTTTGCAAACTTAAGGGAGCTGTTTTTGCACTGCTCCCTTTTAAATGACGCCAGGGTCTGCCTGAATTGAAACTGCAGGTGTGTGAGAGGATCTGGTTCAACCTCAAGGGGCGGGGCTTTATCCTGAGGCGACCCAGTGCTTGTTGATGACGTATAAGGCTGAGACATCCTGGGTGTTTCCCCGTCATCACCAGAGGCCGAACTCTGTTCCCCAGCCAGCTGTACACACGGCGTGAAGGAAGTTGAGGCTGCTGATTTAGCGTCCGTGACTAGATCTAGTGATCGGGGGGAAGAAGCGACTGTGTTACCGCTATTAATGTATGCCCAATCTCTGCCTAGTATCACGGGGAATGGAGGATTATGCATCACCACCACCATCAACTTTTTCACTACGCCGTCCTAACATATGTAGCAGTTGGTAGATCTATAATACTGGAAATCCCCGTGAACAAAGGTAATGCAGTTCTTAATCTTGAGCCACTTTCGCGGTAACACCAAATGGCAAGGAACAATGGAAACCTGTCTCTGTTATTTCTGCAGGCCAAATACAGGAAAACCTGCCTTATTTAACATCACTTCCAGTTCCAGATTGACATCACTTCCGGTTCTGGCGGTCAGACTGAAATCACTTCCATCATCTTTACTTTTTTACTTTTTTATAGTTCACTTCAATCTGGGAACTCAACCGAGCAACATTGCTAATCATCTTCCTACTCCTGCTCTGAATATTATCTCAGTGACTAATCTTGTAACTTTTCCTTTGCAAACATAAAATCAGTAACCTTTCATTTATGGAGAAGGCTCAACTAGACTTACCTCTGTGAGGACCTTGATAAGCTAGGTGTTTTTGTAACCTCTCACTACCATCCACAGACAGCTTCTCTGATGAGAAGGAAAGCTCATAAAGCTTCAGGTCCAGATGTCATGTCATCCTTGACCACTCATTGAGCCATGGCAATATGTTTAGTCATTTTTGTTATTCCTCTTGAAAATAACATTCACATACCTATATGCTACAGTAGGAATAGCCAAAAGGAATTTAATGTTTGAAAATTCAGTTATTTTGTTTGGATAACACAGATTAGTCCCAAAAATGACATAAAAAAGGACTAGAGGCCTCATGTATAAATATTGCATACACCTGTTTCCATGCTCACATCGAGATGTTATAAAGACTAAAATTGGTGTAATGCCACATACATTTTCATGGGAGCCTCAGACCATGCATATGCACTGTCACACATGTGCATGGGGGGCAATCTAAGGGCTTAGCTGAGAGTAAGCTACAGAGACATGGCACATGGAATGGCCAAACTATTCCAACTACCATGGCTGCTTTAGCATTGTTAGAAGACATTGCAAATATAATTTTAGAAGAAAGCACATAGAGATCATAATGATTCTTGTCCATGATGATGACTGGCTTCTAAGTCTATTTAGATTTCTAAGAGCTATCTTGGAGCTGGGGCAGATTTTACAAAGGAAAACTTTGAGGAATTGTGCTCTACCTGCTCCTTTGCAAGTTCTGACCACCTTTGGGTTTTTAGCCACAGGACCTCTTCAACATGAACTAGCTGACCAATCAGGTATTTCTCAGTCATCACTAAGTCACTCCATGCCAGCTGAATGATATTATCCACATGTCATCCACATATTAGCAACCCCATCCCATTTTCAAAATGTAACTGGAGCGATCGACTAAAGACGGCTTCAAAAAATGAATTTGCTCATTTAAATAGAAAACATTTCCACTCTATTATTGTGAAAATTATCTGTGATGCATAAATGTGTCTCATTAATGTTGTGTCAAGATATATAAGTGACACGCAAATAATTGCTGCAGCTTGCTGTTCAAACAATGTGATCTCCAAAATACTACTACCTTCTCCAGTGGTGTTGGTGGGCTGCGATTCACCTCTTCAAGTCAACTTTGATATCTGACAACTTTTTTTTTATTTCAAGCACTTTCTGAACTTGAACTTTTGAGTGCCTTCACCATGCTGTCTGTGCCTCTCCATCAATTTCCTTTTTTTGCTTATACCACTGCTTAAGCTACCAAATAGTACGTTTTCCCTTAACACCACTTAACTGAGCAGGACCTCCAGTTTACATTTGGTGAAATACTTCTTTTTTACACATGCTTTTACCATTGTCTTTTAACAAAACACTGATCAGAAGGGGCTGTTTGTATTGATATGCATATTCAAATAGGCAAAATTATGGAAGGAGTCAGGTTAAGGCTGGTGGCTCGTGAATGTGCATTAAAATTCACACTGATTGGAAAATATAAAGGAAAAGTGCATACAACTTTGCTTATGGACAGTTTTATGCATCTGAATTTTTTGTGCGTAAGCACATTTCTAGTTTTGTCCATATGCCATGTTTTAGTGTGAATTCTACATAAGGCGTTATACATGAGGTTACTGACCTGAGAGATAAGACAAAATAGTAGTGAGAAAATAAGTCAAGGTTCATAAATAGGTAGTCAAAAATATTGCATTGTAAGAAACAAAAATTGAAGTCATGAAAAAGCTGAAAAACCAGGAGATCAAAATCAAAAGCACAAGAAAAATTAATCTTGACCTAACATTTATGTATGAATTATGTACAATTAATACAAAATAGCCTAGAGAATCATAACTGCTATGATGAGCCATTTTCATGTGCAAGGGGTATACTTGGTAACAATTCATTTCAAATGAACAATAGTGTGTTTAAAGAACTTATGTTTATTAAACATATTGTATCTGCTAAGAAGTAAAGGTTTAGCTTCTTATGTCTGTCAATGCCATTTATTTTACTCTGGGGATAAAGTACATTTTAACAAATAGTTAGACATACAGATCAGAGGAACTCTTTCACTTTTGTAAACAATTGTCAGAGTTCATTCCTTCTTCATCCTGTCTAGATTCAATGATGCTTATTGTAATAAAAAGTTAAGACATATCCTTTGAAGAATTTGTTTCAGCATAGTCACATTCAGAAATAAATGTCTGTTATTTTAGAAAGAATTTAACTTAATAAAGGTTTAGCAGCCTGTGGCTTATATCACTAAAGACCAATGCAAGGTTTTTCTATTCAAGAAAGTAAAAGTACAGAAAATTAAATCTGGTAGATTAGCACTAAGGTTTCCTACAGGAAGACAACTTTGGAGCAAACTGTTAGTACAGTATCCAAGGAATGTAAAAACATGCATCTAGGTATGTTGAGATAGATGGATACTTCTGCAGCTGTTTGTGCTTTGAAGTCAAGGTAATGATAAAACGTATAACAAGAATTACCTGAGCACTATTTCTTTCTTCCATGCTGAATCTTTTCTTTCTGATCTTGATCTGATCTCATCTTGATAGACCCAGGGCTAAATTACTAAATCACAGCAACCATGTGGCATAGTTTTTTCATATGGATGCTGCCCATGCCCGATTTTCTTTCCTCTTAGGGTTCTAGCTCAGTCTTTACAATGACCTGAACTCACCAGCAATAATAAAGAGTAAACTCCCATTTATTCAAGATAAAGGAATATTTTTCTGACAGAAAGAATATTTATGCTTATGAATTTAGAAGTGACATCAATACCTAGGAAAATAAAAATAAAGTAAGACTAAAAACTGTGCAGGCAACAAATTTAAGAACTATATCTCTAATAGAAAGCTAAATTACTTGTATTCTGAGGCGATTAAAATAAATCCAGCTATGACAGTTTTTAATTTTTAAGTGTTTTAGTTAAAAGTTAGTTTCTAACTTTGTTTTCCATGCAGAAAAGTCATCATTTACTGGCCACATTTTCTTTAGCAACTTAGTTGAGTTTGGGGGGGCGGGGGGTTAGGCTATATTCTCTCCATTAGGTGTCAGGCAGGAAACCATCTGGATGGATCTCCAGTCCTGTATACAGACAGACAGAGAGACAGATAGATAGATATTTGTCCCAGAGGGAAATTTGGCTTTCATGCCAACCACAAAACCACAGCCATGTTCACTCACGTTTGGCCCATTTACAGTCACCAGTTAATTTGGGATGTAGGAGAAAAACTGAAATACACAGAACCCTAGGCTCCTGAAGTTGTAAAGGTGAAGGGTTAACTGATACTATGTCACAGCATAAAATAAGGTGTGTTCTGTAAAGAAAAAGTAACTGAACTTATTCCTAGGGGATATAATGGTGTCATAGGGACAGTTTACAAAATGTAGTTCTTCAGCTGTATACATTGTTAAAAAGCTAGTGTGCTGTAAAACTACATATTACTCCAATTTTGGTTATCAGCTTGAATAAAAGAAGTTTTCTTGTCTAGTCAGTTGTGCAGTAAACATACAAAACAATTATCCCTAGTATTATCAGCATCCTTTACTTTTATATCCCATGAAATTAGTCTACTGTTACTTCCACCACATTACAAGTGAGATAACAATGATTTCTGTGACCATCATCAACAGTATCATATTGTTTTTAGCAACTATCAAAAATGGGTAGTGTGTTAAAGACAAGAGACCAAAATTATCCTTTGCAATCTAAAATTACATCATGCGGTACTGTCACTAAGAATGTGGATTTGCATCATGGCAGCATGATGATAAACCACAAAAATACAAGAGACAGAAAAGCACCTGGGATGAATTTAAAAAGATAACACGTTTCTTCTTTATCAAACCATAACTCTTTAGCCCAGACAGTACTTATAATTGTATAATTACATAATAACATTAAGTCATCAGGACCAAAGATGACTAATCCTGTCTGGTTTGTTTAGAAGGAAGTGCTAGGAATAGATTTATTTTTACAGTGGAATGCATAACTCTGTTTAAAACCGATTAATGTGTTCTTCATGTAGTGCCAATGTTCAAGTTCCATATTAAATAAAGCTTCCCAGTGGGGGTGTGAATAGGACCTGTCAGTAGGGGTGGTCCTGCTATACAAGACTTACCTGAATGCATGCTTAGTTAATTAAATCAAATCATAATAATTATTTATTCTTTTCATTTTCACTATGACTAGATAGGTTTATTATTGAATGTGGTCTTGTCCATGTAGATCAGTGAAATACAGTTGCTCCACACAGCAAGGTCCCAAAACACTGTTTTAGATCCTTTTGCTGTATAAGTTAGATTTTTTTTTTCTTTGGGCATTTGACATAAATATTAGTAATCAATATAGTAGTTTTTTTTTTACAGTGTCACAATAACGAGACATAAACAGATAAAGGTTTGGGGCAGCCACCCGCATAATATGGTATCCGGGCTGCAAAAGTCGTTTTTATCAAATAATCCGCACTGTAGTGCATACAACTGAGTCCAGAACAAGACTGAGGGAAAAGGGAAAAAGGGCAGGCTTTTTTAGGGGAAAACAGGAAGTGAGGTCATAAGGATTGGGCCCACATTCTTCATTCATTGGATCAAGCCCGGACGTGACATCACAGGGGCCGGAGCCAGTAAGGTCTACTTCCATTGGCTGGGTCCCGGAAGTGACATCAAGAGAGCCAGGTGGAATCTCCCGGGAATGGTCTACAGAAAAGGTAAAAAAAGAGTCAGTGCACTCTGCCACATCTCGGCATGCCTCAGAACTGCCTTCACTCAAGCCCTTTAGCTGCCTCCCATGCGCACGTGTGCGACAACAGTTAAATAAATATATCATTATTTAGTCTTTTTCATTTAGGTGCAATGACGT